>NC_050447.1:2651348-2951348 GCF_903995425.1 Onychomys torridus | reverse complement strand
ATTGAATTCAGAAATAGTCTTGCCCAAAGCAGTTGAAGTAGGTGAAAGGACATGTCGAATAAGCATAGTCTTTTGTGTCAAACAGGTATTCATCATCTTTGACTCGACTCTGAGTACTTGATTTAACATATCTGAGTTTGGATTTCTTCTTTTATAAAACAGATACAACAGTTGCCTAAAAGAATTAGTTATGGGTTAAGTATAAAAAGAATTTACTTTTTATAAATAAATTAGATTTAATATCAGAATGATATATAATAACATATGTTATCATATATAATGATAATATAATGCATATGCTTATACTTATGAACAAGCAGGCACCTGTGTTCTGAGACATAGATGCTCAGCGGACACAATTGTAGGTCCCTTCCAGAGGGGACACAACCATAGGTCCCTTCCTGTGGTGGTATTGTGTTCCCCAAAATATTGTGCACCCTAATAAACTTATCTGGGGTCAGAGAACAGAACAGCCACTAGATACAGAGGCTAGAAAATGGTGGCACTCACACTTTTAATCCTAGCCTTCTGGAGGCATGAATCTCTGTGAGTTCAAAGCCACACTGGAAACAGCTAGGCATGGTGACTCATGCCTTTAATCCCAGGAAGTGATGTTAGAAAGCAGAAAGGTATATAAGGCATGAAAACTAGGAACTAGAGCTGGTTAAGCTTTTAGGCTTTTGAGCAACAGTTCAGCTGAGATTCATTCTGGATGAGGACACAGAGGCCGCCAGTCTGAGAAAACAGAATCAGTTGAGGAATTGGCGAGATAAAGAAGCTGTGGCTTGTTCTGTTTCTCTAGTCTTCCAACACTCACCCCAATACCCAGCCCCAGGCTTGATATTATTAATAAGATCATTTAAGGTTTATGTTACACCTTCCAGAGGAGACACACTGTAAGTCCCTTCCAGAGGGCTAATTAAAAATGTGTGCCTTTCTTTCTCATTTACTTCGTTCTTGATAGTTTCCCAAGCTTTAGCCTTCAAGAAGAGGACATTTATTATGTTCTCACAGTTTTATCAAGAGCCATCCATTTGGGCTTTTCTTGTATTTGGGCAGCCAAAAGAGATCCTTGTGGTTTATTCTGAAAGTTGGGGTTGCTGTTTCTAAAAGTTGCCAAGGTGGATGTTGAGGAAGGGAAGAGTTGCACACAGTTATTTTCAAAAGGAAACATTTGACCAACTGCAAGAATACCAAGGATCTTGGAAAGCAAAAAGTATCCAGTTATTCTAACTAGAAAATAAATAGCAAAATACAAAAAGACATTTTGCTCTGGTTCCAGACCTGCCAAGCTTTGGGTAAGCCTAGTATTTTATTTAATGTTCAATTTCTCAGAAGACAAAACTATTCCCAGTGCAGATTACTCATTTCATTTACTTAATAAAAAATGTGTAGATAGAACTTAGTTAGAAAATTAAACAGCTATTTCCAGGCAGACTATTCAAAATTTTATAATTGAATCTATGTAAGAAATCTTATCTGCAAGGTACCTCTTACCTTCGTCTTTAGCCTTTGAAGTCTTTTGCGCTCAAGCCATCCCCTGATAAATGCTTGTGTGATAGTAATCAGTTTAATAATTCTTTTAGTAAAGATGAGTTTGTTTCTTTCCTGGAACAGTTGGTAAATTTCTATGTGTGGTCCAATTCTTTTAACTTTACTGTCTAATTTATCTGACTTTGGAACAGCCTTTGCCCTAAAAATAAAATATTAAAACTTCTTAGTGATAATTAGAAAAATAAACATATCTACAGACTTAAATTCTTTAGATGATGAATACACACACACACACACACACACACACACACACACACACACACACTCCTTAGTACTCAGGATTGAAGCCAGGACCTCCCATACAAGCACTCTACCACTGAGCTACATCTTTAGCTCTTTAATATCTTTTTAATTTGAGACACAGTCTTACTAGGTTATTCAAAGTGCCCTTGAACTCACTGTATCCCTTGCAGGTATTGAACTCATGAACTTTCTGCACCAGCCTCTAGAGAAGTTGGGATTACAGGCCTTTACTATTAGGTCAGCCTTCAATGACAAATGTATAGAAATAAGAAATTAACTATGATTTGTACATAGAATTTAATATAACATCTCACTTAACCATGCTGATAAAGTTCCCAAAGAAAGCTGAAAATGCTAGAATCAATATACCATGTGCAACATTAAACTTCCAAAAGAAGGAAATCCAAAAGAAAGTGAATCTTTCAAACTTATCCACAGTTATTCAGAGGAAAGGTTAGTCCAAATACTTTTCATGTCCCTACAGTTCTACTCTAAATATGCTGTCATTTGTCACTTATATGCCAACCCAGCATCATCTGAAAATTACTTCTGATCGTAGACCTGATAGGGGGCAGCAGTGCAGCAAGCATGGTGGATCATGGGCCACAGGAGAGGCCACCCAAGGATCATCCTCGAGACTGTGATCAGCCTTCCGTACTAATGTGAATAACCCTGCAGTACTGATAATGAGCATAGAAGAAAATGCTAGTTTTCTGCCATGAGCATGTATGTAGCATGAATATGTAGCCTTGGTAACTTTGTATCTATAAAAATCATAGATATGATTTATTTTTAACATGGTGACTGGTTTCTCAAAGTCTCTCAGAGTCTACTTCTCTTGAAAATTCTTAGCATATAGAAACTAAAAAGCAGAACTATTATATGTCTCCTGGGCACATACCTAAAGGAGATCCACAGGGCAGCCCACCCACCATAGCTGCCTCTTCTCTGGTTCACAGGCCTCAGAATTTCACACCCAGTTTTCTAATTCTCAGAGTAAATTTCTGACTCAAACTAACTGTGGTTTAGCTTTATTTTCTTCTAGCCTGTTTTTTATTTCTGCATTAAGTGGGTTCTTGAGCAAATCTCTTTTGTTTTGTTTTACATATGTTATTATTTCTCTTCCCTTGGTATCTGAAGAACTGAGAGTCTGACTTTGATATCTGCACAGCCATCAAAGCTTAGTTGCCAGCAGATAGCAAGGAATCTCATATATCTTTTCTATTTTCTTCTACAGTTTGTCTTGCAGGCTGTGTTATCTTCTAATATGCACTGTCTTGTATGTCACAGGAATATCAGTATCACGTTATTCTGGAATATGAGCTTCAACTTCATTTACAGATAATTCTATAGAAAAATTAGAATGTAGATAATCCATAGATTTTTAAGAGCCAAAGGACCAGGACACTAGCTGCTAGATAGTGTCTTCTCCCCATGGCAGGGCAACTACACCCATGAACTATGAACAGTATGGTTGTACAAATAATACCTGTATAATGACAACATGAGTTGCCATGCCTTAATTCTAGATGAGGAACTCCAGTCAGTCAATGAATTCTGAGAGTAAGAATTTAAGAGCCAGAGGCCCAGGACACACGTGCTGCTAGATAGCATCTCCTAGACATAACCGGGAAAATACACTCAAGAAATCCCCAAAACATGGATGCCTGAACAAAACAAGCATAATGGCAACACTAACTGACTGGCCTTTGTGAACAAGGGAAATTCCTCAAGGCTCCACCTCTAGATGAAGAGTTAGAGGTGGTCAGTGGCTCCAGAAATAGGAGGAAGCAGTGTCCTCTAAGAGCAAGCTCCTACATAAATTGTCCATTCCAAGTGATCAGCACACACATGCAAATATGCTTACAAATGTAGATGTATAAACACACACACACACACACACACACACACACACACACACACACACACACAACAGTAATAATTAAAGAAGAGATCATGATTTGGGAAGGAGAGGTGGGTCTCAGTAGGAGGGAGGGAGGGAGGGAGGGAAGGAGGGAGGGTCAGTAGTAATATAGCTCTTGAGCTCATGTATGGTGTTCTGAAAATGATAATTTTTTTAAGAAATGTAAACATTTTAAAAATGTTGGAAGTGATTTTTTTTAACAACTAAAAAGAAAAATTTTATCTCAGGGCCTAAATATACAGACATTGATCAATAATAGTTGGATAATAACTAGCATTTACAGCAGAGAAAACTGAGATAGAATAATTTATAGAAGATTTGCTAGAAAAACTTGAACTGTTCTTACAAATAAAGGGTCTGAAAAGAAGCTAAACGTATAATAAATTGAGACAGATGAATTTTGATAAGGACAATAATAAAATAGGTAAAGGCTTATAAATTCATGGCTATAAAATGTTACATACAGGGGCAGAGAATTTAACTAAACAAGAGTGGTTTTCTAGCATGCATATGGTCCTGAAATTGATTCCCAACACTGAAAAACCAATCACAAATGTCACACAGGTTGGATAAAAAGAAAGAGTAAAATTCAATGTGAAATCCTTTCTGTTAACAGCAACAAGTTGATTTTTAAGTACCGTCTGCTCTTAATTTGGCAGAAGGATCTATTTCATGTCTTTAATATAATTTCCCTAGATAGCAAAAACTTACTGATACTAAAAAAACATTTACTTTGTTAATGCTTGTAAATCATTTCCTTCCTTTTTACGATTCACTTTTGCAAAATTTTGTATCCCTGATATTTACTGTCATTAGCCCTGAACTACTTTTTATTCTTACTTTAAAAGATGCTACAAGCCTTTCCTGGGATGACATTATGAAAGTCATGAAGTTTGTCACTGCCCTTGGGGGTCAACGATATTTTCTTAGTTCCAAGAGATCAATGGCTACATCCCAATGGAGTTAACATACAGAAACTGTTGTTATTGGGAATTCCTGCTGAGCATACCTGATACCACTCATTCTATTCACCAGGAGGCTGTTTCTGCCTTTCCCTCACATTTTCCCACATGCTGTATGATAACATGTTGGATAATTGATGCACACATGTCATCAATTGTGTTTTCTGAAATGAACATGGGAAGCATGACAGATTTATGAAGATTATACACTGGGACACATGCTCAGCCTGGAAGGAGGGCACAGGACCTGCCTGTACTGAATTCACCAGGTTTAAATGAATCCCTAGGGGTGTCTTGGTCCTGGAGGATATGGGAATGGAGGGGAGGGGCTGGAGGGAAGGTGGGGGTGGGGGTGGGAGGGGGGAGGACAGGGGAACCCATGGCTGATGTATAAAATTAAAACACATAATAATAAAATAATTATTACAGAAAGAAATGACTAATGAGTACAGGCTGAAGCTGCTGTCACAGCCATGCATCTGCTATATGGAACAGAAGGAGTCACCAGGATGTCAGAATAACTTCTCATCCAGAAGCAGAGCTTCTTAATCCAAGACCATCATGATGATCATTAATGTATAATTCCTACTTATTTCCTAGCAAAGTTTGAGAAAAACTCTTTGAATGGCTACATGTAATTTATTAATTTCCTTAACTTGTATGCACTATAATGAATAGCCTCTAAGTGGCACAGAAATGTTGCCAATGAATCTGTCAGTGTTTAAGAAAACAAATCCCTAATGAAATTTTTGTATACATTGTAAGTTACAAATTCACTATATATATATATATATATACATATGTATATATGTTATAAAAATTAAGAATACATGCTAACTACTTTATCTGTAAAATAAGTTAAATATGTAAAAATACCTTTATTGAGCTCATTGGATTAATATTTCTAAATTTTAATAAGAATCATAGCTGGTTGTGGTGTCACTGCCTATAATATTAGAATTTAGGAAGTAGGAGAAGCAGGATTTCAATGCTAGCCTAGGCTACATAGCAAGTTTGAGGCCAGCCCAGGATACAGGAGAGCTAGAATTAACTGAGGAAGAAGTGTAGTGGGTAGCTGTTCCAGCTTTGACCTGGAAGTACTACCCCCATTGAGGCTTCCAATAACTGTCATGCCTATGAGTCAGGGCCAAGACAGGAGCCCTTAAGACCTGAGATCTGGATGTGCCAGCTCTCATGGTTCCTGGATACTGGACACTGGAGGTAGACTGAGCAGAGTTCTCCAGAGAACACTGCTGGACTGTGCTACATCTTTCCCAGACCCTATAACCTATCCCTTTACTTGTAAGTTACCCCACAAAATAAACTTCCCTTTTAACTTTGGGGAGTTTCCTAAATACTACAACCAATATCTGGCACAGCTAGAAAGGGAAGGGGTGCAGCAAAAGCATGTAGAGACAGGAGTGAACAAGAACAAAGAACAATGGCATATCCATACAAAAGTGACATGCTGAACCCACTGTGTTGTACACCACCCTAAAAATCTGTATTGAAAAACTAATGGGACACTAAAGGATGGGTCAGTCTTCTGGAAGGAAGTTACTGATGCCTTACTCATTGTCATGTGATGTGACATGTCTTTATGTGTTTACTTCATTCCTTGTTCTTCATATATTAATAAGATTGCTCTAATAAAGCAGTATTAAAGCCTCAGTTGCTGAACAAGGTTATGTGTGTCAAATTGTGCCTTGTGAATGAATCTTCATCTACAAAGCAGACAAATATCCCTAAAATAATTGAAATTTCAAACTCTTTTCTGTAAGCTATCACTGAGTTCAAAAAAATAATTGTTTTAACTCATTCAGTGCTAATTTTTATAACCCCATACATAAATTCAAACATCAGTTACTCAATTAGCTGCTATTCACCTAACACAAGAAGAGCATGCACACAGGCAAAAGACGTTTGCTGCCTCCCTTCATATATAGCTCAGACTTACTCATTTCCAGAATGAAAAATTAATAGCTATTTTAAAAGTTTCTAGTATCCAAATTAGTCTTCATAAAAGTGTGCATAACTCAATTAAAAAAACATATCTCTAAGAAACAATATCATATCCTCATAAAATGAAATATGTTGCATACTATCTCACTATATATCCTGATTTAGGAGTAATGACTTCTAAGTTTGGTTTGTGATAACAAAACAGACTGCCTTGAAGATCTTATTATAGTCTCAAGTAAAGTTTTTATTGTCATTAATTAAAACATGAAGATGGTTTTTCAAAAATCTTATGAGAAACATAAGGGAAAATGTTTCCACAACAACTTTGTTAAAATAGAAATAATATGACACCATTGTTTTCATCTTCAAAATTATAAAGGAAACACTACACAAATTTCATTAAAGGTTTTATTAAAGATTCTAGTCTCTTTGGTGCGGGAAGGTATTCTGCAGGCTACAAAAGAGAAACGTGAACACCAACCCAGTCACAAAACCTTTGACCTACAATTTGTCCTGTGGGCAAGATGTGCTGGGGCAATGGTGGTGCAGAACTTGTGGAAGTGACCAATTGGTGTTTGGTTTAAATTGAGGCCCACCCCACCAGAGGAAGCCCATACTCTACACTGTCCAGGATGACCAGGAACCAGAGACAGCACAGACCAGAGACCTAGAGTAGAACCAAACATAACTATCCAAAAAAACAAGCAAACAAACAACAAAAGCAAAAAAAAAAACCAAAACAACAAAAAACAAAACAAAACAAAACAAAAACCCAAAATAAAACAGTGAAATGACTCCTAATGATGTTCTGCCTATCTGTGCCTTGTTTAGTCTCATCAGAGAGGCTTCCTCTGACAGCAGTTGGGAGCGGGTGTAGAGACCCACAGCCAGACATATGGCAGAGAAAGTCTAAATTGGAGGTCTCCATCAGGTCCCCTATTCAAAGATGATGGATACTGCGGGTGAGGGGGCAGAAGTAGGAGTCAGAAGGGATGGAGCAGAAGGAAATAGTCCACAGAATCAACTAAGCAAGGCTCCATGGACTTACAGAGACTGAAGTGACAAGCACGGGGCCTGCATGTATGCTATGGCTTTTAGCTTGGCATTCTGGGGGACTCCTAACTGTTGGAGCAGGTATATCTCTGACTCTTGGGCCTGCTATTGAGATTCTTTCCTCCTGTTGGGTTGCTATGTCCAGCCTCAATATGAAGGCTTGGCCTTGTCTTCTATCTTGTTTTGTAGTGTTTAGTTGTTGCCTCTTGGAGGCCTGCTCTTTTCTCAAGGGAGACCAAGAAGAAGTGGATATGGGGGAGAGGGGAGGGAACTGGGAGGATTTGAGGGAGTGGAAACTGTAGTCAGGTTGTACCATATGAGAGAAGGATCTATTTTCAATTAAAAAAAGTTTTATTAAAGAAATGTCAACATTATTCTTGACTGCATGGACTATTCAAGAAATTAACTTGCTATTATGAGAATAAAAACTAGTCACTACCCTTTCTGAAAATTATGGGAAAAGCCACATGCATGAAAATATCCACCATGACTTCATCTATAATGAATGATTTTATAAATATCTAAGTAAGTTGTTAGATTAAGTCAATAAATGATAAAGTCACAAAACCATTGTCGATTATATAATAATAAAAGTCTTATAACTTCAAAATTTGGAGAATAAAGATATTAAACTACATATACTAATGCTTGTAATCTTTTGTTTAAAATGCATATAAATAAAAGTAGGAATCAACATGCCAAAATGTTACTGCAGTGTATTAGCAGTGTTCCTAACCACAGGTGGATTATACTCTTTGGAGAGAAGAAATACCCATCTTGCACAATTCTGACTCATCGTCTACAAAAACTGGTGCAAATATTCCATTAATATGTAGACTGCATAGAAAGCATTGGGTTGTAAAGGAAAATTGGTTGCTTTTCTAGTTTTTTAATTTTGCTCAAATCTTTTGAGATAGACCAGCATACAAAAAAACAAACAAACAAAAAAACCCTAATGTATATTTTCAAAGAAAATATAATTAGTTATATATTTGACAGGATTAGCAACTCACTTTCTTTATGTTTTAACTTTGTAATTTCTCCTTTAATCCTTAAAATACTTATCTCAGCATAACTTACTATTCTGACTTCTGAGAAAAGTCTGGTGACTTTCTAACCTCACAAAAACAAAATCAGCGCCCTTCTGCTCTGTGATAAAAATCACAGGGGGCAAAACTATGATTGCCAACAGAAAGGTTAGCATTGCAGTTTTCATTTGATTGTCTGTGCTTGTAGTACATGAAAGATGTAGCCACACCACACCTACATGTTCTGTCACAGAATGTTCAGTCAGGATCCAAGGAGAGGAGTGGATGATATATGGACACTGTCTGTGGCTGCCAGATACACAAAGGTCAAAGGAATCCATAGAAATCAGCCATGGTTTACCCTCCAAAAAAAATTTGAAATATACCTCTGTTTACCATGTCTTATCAAAGTTGTGATAAAGAGAGAAATGTCACTTTTCATGGAGATTCTTGGCCACCAAAACGTCTCTATAACTATCCTTACAACAGTAAAAATATGAGTCTTTAGAGTCTACACATAAACTAGATTTTACCAAGAAAGACCACTTTATTTGTCAGTGCATGTCCCCATAATCTAACTTCATTATAAGAAAGTGGAAAGACAAAAGAGCCATGGCTGCATTCGGATTTTCCACTTGAAGTTGACAAATAAATAATCAAAGTATCAAATCAAATGGGGTTCAGAGACAGAAGAAACAATTAAATAAAATTACATGTGAGAAAAAAAAACAAGAAATTAATTAGTAAGTTAATTGTGTCTAAGCATTATTGACCCTGAGATAGACAAACAATTAAATGGGGAATTTTCTTTCAAATACTAATGCTCATATGATAATATATTAAACACTAAATCAGCTTTAGAGGTTGGTTTAGATATTGCTATCAACCAGTTTGGGCTGATATGAAAATACTGTGTATGCCCCATTTAGAAAAAGTGCTGTTTGTCCATCTGCTAATAGGTTAAAAGTGATTAAAGGGTATTTATTTTAGCTGTTTTAAAGTCAAATACTTTTTAAGCAGCAAACACATGACAAAACCAGTCCAGGTTGCCAAATTCAGAAATACATTGAGAGATTGATGATGCATTCCATCAATTCCTCATCCAACTTGCACTATCACAAAGTGAATATCACAAGTTTCCTGATTAGACTCGCATGCCTGCTTTGTCCAAATGCTTTGAAATGAGTTATAATTTACACAATTTACTTGGACTTGGATCTTCTGCTACCAAGCTGTGTTGAGGGCTTTCATTTCCTGAATGTGCAGTCTTGAAGCACAAACATGTGGTGCCTCGTGCTTGAAATGTGAGATTTGAAAGCAACCTGGGAGAGAGCCAAACAAGTTAGTGTCCTACTTAATCGCCTAAATAAAGTCTACTTAGTACAAAAACAGTGCATTGAATTCAACTTTTAAGAAAAGAAATATTCTGTCTCCATATTATCCATTTCCAGATCTCTCCAAGGGTTGAGTACTTCATGCCATCAAAAGTTGCTCACTTCAGAAATCCGAGGACATTCCTGGGACTTTCTAAAATGAGATGCAATCTTCCTGAAGTAGAAGACAATGCCACTTTAATTTAGGCAAAATCTTAAAGTACATTAAAACATCAGAATGGGGTGTGCTTTCTTCTGAGCTTTCTTCTGTCCTTTTCACTATTACTATTTGTAATGCTGCCCGGGGTCCCAACTTCTTCCCCTGACTCCCCCAAAGTGCCAGTCTATTTCTGGCCACTCATAGGTCTATAGTCTGTTTTAATATGGCCATATTAGAAAGTGGAGGCTGATATCCTATTTAAAGTCTCAAAGAGTGTCTGAATTTCTGGGCAGGGTACTTTTTTATTTACAAATAGATTTCTAGAATATTTCAGACAGTAAATGGCTGAAGGCAACCAAAGAAAGAAGAAGAGGCAAGGAAGAGGCGAGCCAGAAAGAATTTCCCAGCCCATCACTAGGGTTTGTTGTTTTTACTGCTGCTACTGCTACTCAGATTAGATTTTCCAAGTTTTTCCTCAAAATACAAGAGCAATTTTTAATTGCAAATTCATTTCAAGCACTACAATCATTTCTTCAACCTTAGCATAGAGAAGCAGTCTGGAGGAGCCTAGCTTATGAATTAGAGCACTTTTGCAGCACACAGGCGAGTGCACAAAGGGAATATTGGTCTGTTCATTTCAAATTGATTCCAACTTTGTGTGCAAGGTCCTGTTTTCTGGAAATGTTCTTTATAATAGAGATTGTAGTGATATTTTATTTGTGCGTTAATAAGTAAAGATTGCCTAGAGATCAAGGGGGAAAGGCCAGACCTTTTTTTTTTCTTTATTATTATGTGTTTTAAATTTTATACATCAGCCATGGGTTCCCCTGTCCTCCCCACTCCCGCTCCCACCCCCACCTTCCCCCCAGGCCCTCCCCTCCATTCCCATCTCCTCCAGGATCAAGGCACCCCTGGGGATTCATTTAAACCTGGTGGATTCAGTACAGGCAGGTCCCCTCCCCTCCTTCCAGACTGAGCAAAGTGTCCCTGTGTAGTGGATAGCCATCCCAGCATTGGTGTGGAAATTCCAACCCCCATTGAGGCTTCGGTAATGGTTACACCCACAAGGCAGGGCGGAGGAGGAAGCGGAAGACCAAGGATCGGGAAGAGGTCTCTCTCTTGGTTCCCGGACCCTGGATGCTGGAGGTAGACCGAGCAGAGTTCTCCAGAGAACACTGCCGGACAGCACTATACCTTTGCCAGACCCTGCAACCTACCCCTTCATTTGTAAGTTAGCCCACAAAATAAACCTCCCTTTTAACTACGTAGAGTGGCCTTAATAATTTCACCAATATCTGGCGCTCACGTGGGGCAAATTCCAAAGGCCTAGGCGGCTCCCTCCCTCAGCCTCCTCCCCGGCTGGCAGGTACCTAAACCTGCCTGCAAAGTTCCATTTAACCAGGTGACGCCTACATGGTTCCATTCCCAAAAAAGGGAGCAGCTAGTCCGGTCTCAGTTCCCTAGCTTATCCCCCAGACCAGTGAAAACCGCTGTGAGTGAGGCGTTCCCACACCTCCCTGAGTGCCGGCTCCCCCCCATCTTGGCTCCAGCCTTCAGCTGTCGCCAGCCAAGGTCGCCAGCAGGCCTTGCTTTGGAGCTATACCAACGCCTCCTGCTGGCTGAAAAGTGCTACTGCACCCCCTAAAACCACGGAAAGGTAAGCTTCTTTCAAGTAAAAGTACTTGATAATTTTACACCTTAAAACTGACTAACAAATTTTGAGTAATTCTTGTAATATGGCTGACAACATTACCTCACAAGAATTTAATAACCTTTTTGACTGTATGATGAATGACATTTTCCTGGAAATATACGACCTCCCTAAGACATATCTGGCCTGTACCATTTTGACATTCATTGTAATAATTCACACAGTGTTCAAACACTGGTTTAATAATAAGAACAAAGATGAGTCATTATTGGGACTGATACAGGCTTTAAAAGATAACAATGAAGGCTTACAGAAAAGGATTCTCTTTCTGGAATCTGCTGGCCAGGACTTACATAAAAAAGAGTCTCTCTCTGGAATCTGCTAACCAGAATTTACAAAACAAGCTTGTACCCAAAATTGCTTTTATTGATAATAAATATGAGTATTTAATGGATAGAACAATAACTCTCCAGAGTGAAGTTGTAGCTACTCAGACAATATATAAGGAAGAAAAATTATCATTACTTGATAAGATAAGGTCCATGGAATCATGTGTTTCAGAAGAACATAAAAACTTCCATGATTCCATGAAAAATCTGGAATCCTGTACAAGAGAGGAGGTTTACTCCCTGGAACAGACCCTAGGTGCTCATTTACAAGCCCTGGAGGAAACTCTAAATAAACATGACAAGGGATCTAATAAGCAGAAGGGCAAGACCATACAGGTTGTAACATCTGAAGCCAGCAGATGACACACACCCAGAGCCATATACGACATATACATTACAACCAATTTCAACAAGGGACTTTAAAAATATAAAGGAAGCAGTAGTCACATATGGGATACACTCCACTTTTGTAAAACTGATGTTAAATTCGTGGCCTACCTCACATAGAATCATTCTGGATGAATGGCATCAGTTAATTTCAGCTGTTCTAGAATATAGCCAGCAGTTACAGTGGAAAAGCTGGTTGAGAGAAGAGGCAAGAAATTTAGAACAACAAAGCAAACTCAGAGGTTTTGAGATCTCCCAAGATCAAATACTTGGTGAGGGATGTTTCGCTGACAGGAATGTACAAGCCATTTATGATGAGCATACAATATCCCTATGCCATACAACAGCTCTAAATGCTTGGGAAAAAATTCCAGAACCTGGAAAAGCAACTGAGGTATACACAAAGATATTTAAGGGACCACATGAACCCTTCACTGATTTTTTACAAAGGCTGAACACAGCTATAACAAAAGCTGTATCAGATAAAGAATTAAGAAAAGTATTAACTGAGTCCTTGGCATTCGACAATGCTAATACAGAATGCAAAAGAATACTTATGCCATTAAAGATCAGATCAGCTCCTTTGGAAGAATGGATTCAGTATACTAATAGTGTTGAATCTCTTAACTACAGTAATGAGGCTTGGGTAGGAGAGACAAATCCCAGAGGTGTAAGAAGGCCCCGTGATACCAAATGTTTTAAATGTGGTACACCAGGTCATATAAAAAAAAAACTGTACATGGGGTAATTCTAGAAGTAATACTCCTTCTAGGAATAGCCTAAACAGAAGACCCCAACCACCTCCTGGATTATGTAGAAGATGTGGCAAAGGCCGACATTGGACCAGTGAGTGCAGATCAAACATAGCTATATGAGGCAACCCTTTAGTAGTGGGAAACACCTCAGGGGGCCTCTTGCAGGCCCCCAAATCAAATGTGGTAAGAACATTCCCAGCCACTGTGGAAGACATTCCTCTCCAGGACAACTGAATAAACCAATGTCTAATGTAAAAACTGATACTGCAATGGATGATAAAACAGCTCTGATAGATGAATCACAGTTTACAAAGAACACAATAAAACAAATATTTTGGCAGACTTCCATAAATGAACAAAGGCCAAAGCTTAGAATTCAAATTAATGGCTTGGTTCTGGAGGGCCTGGTAGACACAGGTGTGGATGTGACTGTAATTACACCAAAATCATGGCATCCAAATTGGCCTCGTCAAGAGGTAGATGTCCATCTTTTAGGTATTGGCACCCTATCTCAGATAAAACAGAGTTCGAGATGGGTTGAATGCATAGGGCCAGAAGGACAGAGAGGAAGGCTGAAGCCATATGTAGCAAATGTAGCAGTAAATCTATGGGGCCAAGATCTGTTACAACAGTGGAATACCCAGATTAAAAATCCTACACTCTCAGAAAAGGAATACAGGCCAATGTATGTTTCTAGGAATAATATCATATCATGCTATAAAAAACAGTCACCAACCATTCAGGCCGTACACAAACAGAGCACAACTGCTGTTGAACTCTCAGAAGTACCAACTGCCTTACCTTTAAAATGGCTAACTAATAAACCTGTCTGGGATGGACAGTGGCCTTTGACAAAAGAGAAGCTACAAGCTTTAGAACAGCTGGTTCAAAAGCAGTTAAATGCTCAACACATTGAAGAATCTACCAGCCCTTGGAATTCTCCTGTATTTGTTACTTTAAAAAAGTCTGGTAATTGAAGAATGCTGACAGATCTGAGAGCTATTAATAAAGTAATTCAGCCAATGGGCTCCCTACAGACTGGGATGCCCTTGCCCTCTCTGCTACCCAAAGAATGGCCTATAATAGTTATTGACTTAAAAGACTGTTTCTTTACCATACCCTTACAAGAAAATGATAGAGAAAAATTTGCCTTCACACTTCCTAATTATAACAATTCTCAGCCAGTCAAGATATATCAATGGAAGGTCCTCCCACAGGGAATGTTAAACAGCCCTACCTTATGCCAATACTTTGTGCAAAAACCATTGGAGATAATTCATGTAAAGTTTCCACAATCCATAATTTATCACTATATGGATGATATCCTATTAGCTGATCCAAAGTTAGAAAGCATGTTTGAAGAAGTAAAAAAAGTTTTGCCTCACTGGGGACTGCAAATTGCTCCTGAAAAAATACAAAGAGGAGATTCTATTAATTACTTAGGATATAAGATAGAGTTACAAAAAATTAGACCCCAAAAGGTACAACTGAGGAGAGATCAATTAAAGACTCTTAATGATTTTCAAAAGTTGTTAGGAAGCATTTCCAACTTATTGGGTATCATGGGAATACCCAAAGATGGACTACAAAATTTGGCTAATACTCTAGAAGGGGACAAAGAATTAAATAGTCCAAGAGAATTATCAGCCGAAGCTGAGAAGGAATTGGCTCTAGTAGAAAAGACAATTCGAGAAGCACATGTGGATCATGTGGATCCAGAACTTAAATGCATTCTTGTCATATTCCCCTCCAGACATTTCCCCACAGGTATTTTGATGCAGAGGCAAGATATTATATTGGAATGGATATTCCTACCACATAAACCAAATAAGAAATTAAAGACTCATATTGAAAAGATCTCTGATTTGATTCAAAAAGGTAAATTAAGACTTCGTCAGTTGACAGGAATGGACCCAGCAGAAATTGTAGTACCTTTAACTAATGAGGAAATTTCGTCACTATGGAAAGATAATGAATACTGGCAGAGAGCCTGTAGTAACTTTTTGGGAGAGATTAACAACCATTATCCCAAAAGCAAGAGAATAGAATTCATAAAGAAGACTGAATGGGTCCTTCCTCACATTGTACAACACAAGCCAATTTCTGGAGTCCTCACATTCTATACTGATGCAAATAAATCAGGGAAAACAGGATACAAATCAGGAGACTTAAGTAAAGCGGTACAAATTCCATACAGCTCTGTACAAAAGGCAGAACTGTATGCCGTTCTTATGGTACTGATGGACTTCACAGAACCCCTCAATATAGTCACTGACTCTCAATATGCAGAGAGAGTTGTTTTACACATTGAAACTGCTGAATTTATTCCTGATAATACAGAATTAACTTCATTATTCATACAATTGCAGGAAATCATCAGAAAAAAGGAACATCCTATATATATATAACACATATCAGATCCCATACAGGTCTGCCAGGACCTCTAGCACAAGGTAATGATGAGATTGATCAGTTACTAATAGGTAATGTGCTAGAAGCCTCAGAATTTCATAAGAAACACCATGTAAATAGCAAAGGTTTGAAGAAGGATTTCTCCATTACTTGGCAACAAGCTAAGGATATTGTGAAAAAATGTCCTACTTGTTCCTTCTATAACCAAACTCCATTACCCGCAGGAAGCAATCCAAAGGGTATACAAAGAAATGAAATTTGGCAGATGGATGTGTTTCATTTTGCAGAATATGGAAGATTAAAGTATGTACACCATACCATTGACACCTATTCAGGATTTCAGTGGGCAACTCCTATGAGTTCTGAAAAGGCTGATTCTGTGATCACACACCTATTAGAAGTTATGGCCATCATGGGAATACCTGTACAAATTAAGACAGACAATGCTCCAGCATATGTCTCCAATAAAATGAGACAGTTCTTTGCTTATTACAATATAAAGCATATTACAGGTATACCACACAATCCCACAGGCCAAGCATTCATAGAAAGATCCAATCAAACTTTAAAGGATATGCTAAATAAACAGTAACAGGTAACAATGACTCCTAGAAAGAGATTGCATAGTGCTTTATTAACCTTGAATTTTTGCAATGCTGATGAGAAAGGAACAACAGCTTCAGAGAGACATTGGACAACAGACAAAACTCCTGAGCTAAACCAACTGGTTTATTTCAAAGATGTGTTGACCTCAGAATGGAAACCTGGATATGTCCTACGTTGGGGAAGGGGTTTTGCTTTTGTTTCCACAGGAGAAGAAAAGCTATGGATACCAACAAAATTAATAAAAATTCGATTCAAACAGGAGAAACCCCTTGATGAGGAGAAGTAAAAGATCATCCACCAATGTGACATCTCTTCAGGTTGTAAGAAAAATTTAACAATCAAAGGTTGGGGTAAGGTTCTGTTTTTGTGTTTCCAGGATAATGGAAATACCCATCTTCCAGAAATCATAAGGCCTTGGATATCTGGATGTTTACAGCAGAAAGAAAGAATCTATTGGTACCAATCTACACAGGCAATCTCTTAAGTCTCCAGAAGGAAGATGGGGTCCCAATAACAACAACTCTGCCCAATCCAGAAAGATGCAATGGTAATCATCATCATACTACACTTCTTGCCAGAATTTCAGACAATCTTACCCATTACTCTGAGAGTTGCTGCAGAATCTACAGTTAGTCTAACTGAGATTTAACTATCTGATCACAATACCCAACAGAGATACCATTGCCCCCTAAACAGCAGGAAGCAATTCTAAGAAAACAACGCCCCTTATCCCTAAGGTTTCATATTTCTCAGGGTTATGGATAATAGTTCTAGGGTTGGGTGTGGAAGAAACCGTTAAACTCAGTACTCTCCTTAAGTAAAGAAAATATGTCTAAAAAAAAAAAAAAGGGAAATGAAGAAATGGAATGGATAGGTATAAGATATTATGGTAGACTATCATATACATTAGTAAACAAATTTAGTAATATAGCAGCCTTTGCACTGTTATGAATTCTTATATGTTGATACAAATATAAACTTTTTACATTCCTATTTAAGATAATTTGTATATTGATACAAATACAGAACTATGTTTGTTATATTGTACACATATTTTTACTCTTATGTGAAATATTTGTATATTGATACAAATGGGAATTTATATCTGTCATACTGTATGTATATTCTACTTCTGTTTAAGATATTCTGTATACTGATATATACTTAGGATTATTATCATATTGCATATTGCACTATACATTCCTACCTCTGTTAAAGATATTTTGTGTATTGTCACAATTTAAAGTCATTGTCCTTTTACTGTACATTTGCTTACAGACTGTTTGCTTTATTTATAGGAACCTTAGTCCTTAGGTTGTTTAGGTAGATAAGACTTACAGACTTATTGTCACCTATGCTTGTCATCTCTATAATTATGTTAGTTAGGTTATCCAGATTTATAAATACATAGGTCAGATGGACAGGTAATCTTCAGACACTTCATGGACCTAAAGAACATGGCATTTAAATAACTTAGAATTCTGTTGACGTGAGACACAATTGCTCCTGGCAGCACCAATTTGATCCTGAGAGAATGTTGAGCTTCTAAGACATTTCCATTTGGAAGTTTGTCTTCTTGGCACAAAATGGCCTACTGGGCAAAGAACTGCCCTTACCTCAACTGCTGACAGTACAGATGCTGTCCTTTCTGGACAAGCGGGACACAAGGAAAGCAACCACTATACTTTGCCAAGACAGGGTAAGATGGTCTTTCAGAATTCCTGCTTCTGAAAATGGTCTGTCAGATACTCTAGGCCTGTAGCCAATTTGAATGCACCAACAATGCTGAGAAACATTAGGTGACTGTCCAGGCTACTAGCTGTCTCTGTCTACTTTTGCAAGACTCCCGAAAGTTGCTTGCATCCTTCTCCCATTTCTCAGGTATTATTATATTCCTTCTCAGGTCTTTGATGAGGTTGGAGATTAGCAGTTATAGTTACAACTTAGTATATATACATATATAATATCTTAGATAGAATATATTAAGTATTAGACTCAGGTTCTTTAGGATAGGACACCTTTTGGAATGATCTTTGTAACATGCCACCTACCCATGCACTAGACTTCCCTGGATTTTACTATGTGTTTTTTGCTTGATATTGTTTGCACTTACCATAATTCCAACTTATCTAGTTCATTATCCCTCATTACTCCTGGACAATGTTTGATAACCATCTCTTTGTATATAGTCTTCTTTAGGTTAGAACTTTCTTATTTAGACAAAAGGGGGAGATGTAGTGGATAGCCATCCCAGCATTGGCCTGGAAGTTCCAACCCCCATTGAGGCTTTGGTAATGGTCACGCCCACAAGGCAGGGCGGAGGAGGAAGCGGAAGACCAAGGATTGGGAAGAGGTCTCTCTCTTGGTTCCCGGACCCTGGACGCTGCAGGTAGACCGAGCAGAGTTCTCCAGAGAACACCGCTGGACTGTGCTATACCTTTGCCAGACCCTGCAACCTACCCCTTCATTTGTAAGTTAGCCCACAAAATAAACCTCCCTTTTAACTACGTGGAGTGGCCTTAATAATTTCACCAATATCCCTGTGTGAGCCCAAGGTTTCAGACAGCCAGCTCATGCACTAAGGACAGATCCTGGTCACACAGACTGGGTGCCTCCCAAACAGATCAAGCTATTCAATTGTCTCACTTGTCCAGAGGGCCTGATCCAGCTGGGGGCTCCAGAAATCCACAATGATATATCCTCTGTAGACTGCTGGCAATGGTTGAGAGAAAGCCTGATCTGACCTAGTCTGGTGATCAGATGAGTAAACACCCTAACAGTCATCTTGGAACTCTCATCCAATAACTGATGGAAGTGGATGCAGAGATCCTCAGCCAGGCCCCAGGTGGAGCTCCAGGTGTCCAACTGTCGAGAAAGAGGAGGGTCTGCAAGAGTGTGAATTGTTGAATCCAAGATTACAAAAAGCACAGGGACAAATAGCCAAATGAATGGAAGCACATGAATTATGAACCAAAGGCCAGACATTTTAAGCAAACAAGAAATCAGGCAGCACACACCCTTAATCCCAGTACCAACCATAGAGACCTGGAGGTCTGTACAGATAGACAGAAAGTGACAGAGCTGTGTAGGAAAAGGAAGTAAGATAGCTGGGTTAAGAGAGTCAATGAGAGGGCAGAAAAGCAAGGCATAGAAAGCCTGGGTAGACAGGAAGTCAGTGCATTTGGAAGCTGCAGAGTTTTTGAGGTAAGGTTGGCTGGTGGCTTTTCCTATTTCCCTGATCTAAGGCTTTCACTCCTATATTTGGCTCCTTTTAGAAATACGTCTATAGGAGACATCTGACAATCCTTTGTATTGTGCCTATATGCTTTACTTGTTGGTCAGTCTAGAGTTATCCTAGAAGACATCTGGAATGAAATGACTATAGTATTAGAGCCAAAGGGGCTACAGGAGTCATTTTTCAAAAGCACAGTCACCAGGTTCCATTTTTTTCCAAGTTTGTCTCTGAATAGAGAACCCAGGGAGTCCTTCTGCTCTTTCCCTTGTCATGGTGATTTATGTCTCTTAAGGGAACCCTCTGGTCCCAACCCAAACTTTAGTCAGTTCTGGTTAAACTCTGCTGACTCCCTCCATCTCTCAGCTCCCTACTCAGATGTAGGGCTGTTGAGGGTCTGACTCCTGATCATGCACTCCATTGTTCTTGGAAGTGGAGTAACAGTAATGAATTCCCTTAACAATTAAGTATTAAAATTTTGGCATTCTATTCCCAATGAGATATACATTAATGTACTCTGATCCCAACCCCCCCCCCAAAAAAAACCTTCAAGGAACAGAGAGCAGTAAGTAATAAGCCACAGGCTAGTAGAAAAGTAGGTGCAGACACTCTCTGAGCATCACTATGGCATTGAGAAGCCCCTTCCTCTGACCTCTATTAGAACTTCTTATAAGCCCTAGTAAGGAAAAGCCATTGCAAGGCTGCTTTCCCACTCTTAGGACTCCCTTCTTCCATACCATACTGTTGACATACTGCTGTATTTTAAAAGTGAGACCTGCTCTTATTTTGTTAAGGGAAACAGAGGAGGGGTGGATCTGGGGGAGAGTAGGGTAGGGGACTGGGAGGAGTGGAGATAGGGGAACTGTGGCCAGGATGTAACATATGTAAAGAATTAAAGAACAACAACAAAAAGGTGAGGACCTCATTTTATCCTTTCTTTCATTGCCTGTTCCTCCTCAGACAGTTCCCTTCTGATTCTAGACAAGAATCATAGCCCTGCACCCCAACCAGCCATCTGTGCATTTCACAGGGCCAGTAGTTTCTGTACTCACTGCTGTATCCTTCAGCAGACATTACTGGAAATATTTCTGTTCTGTACACACGGAAGAGGCTGTACACTAGGCCATCTTGTCTCCAAGAGAGAAAGCAGAAGCTTCCATTTCAACCTGCAACTAACTGTAGTCAACAGGCTCTACTCAGTTTTCATAGATTCTGCACTATCTAGCCATTTTGTGTTCTCTTTGTCCCACCTAACAGTTCAATGCTTCTCCTAATCTGATAAGACTAGATTTGGAATCAGAGTGCTGCTCGCATGGCAAACACTGTTAATATTGAGATCTGTGCTTGATCCTGTTCCTGCTTGGATGTACTCTCTATTGAGCAGAACCATCACATGGAAGAATGAACATAGGAAGAAAAATCCTAGACTTCACAATTAAAAGAAAGTTCAAAATTTTGACAATAGATATAAACAAGACATCAGTAACTTTTGACAGTATGGGCAAGCAGGCATTCTCAAGACAAAGGAACTAGAAACAAGGACAAGGACATAGGTCAAACTGACCACAAAATGGTTTAATTTACCCTAAACTTAGTTCTACTAGATGACAATCCTGAGGAAAGTGGGTCTCAAAGCCTGAAAGTGCAGAACAGAACAAGGCTTGGAGGTAAGTATGAATTTGGAGACAGAAATTTTTCTGGAAGATGCAGCCCTCTTCTAGCTACTCCAAACTAGCTAAACAAGCTCATGTTAGTGGAGTGCCATCAAAGTGGTTTACTCTAGTTCTCTCTCCTGACCAGACTGACATCAGATAAAGTAACTAAGTTATGCTAAGAGCCCAGATTAGCCTGGCAGAGGACAGAAGGGCAAGTGCCCTATACATTGTTATTTATGTGTATAAGTTAATGTATCTTTTAGCTTATTAATCAATGTCTGGGTATTTACTGGAAGCTCATGCTAGACTTATTCTACTATGTTGAAGAGGAAGTAGTGTGTCTTAGGATTTTTATTGCTATGAAGAGGCACCATGACCACAGCAACTCTTATAAAGAAAACATTTCATTGGGGTGGCTCGCTTACAGAGAGATTCAGTCCATTATAATCATGGCAGGAAGCATGGTGGAATGCAGGCAGACATACTGATAGCTCATCTTGATCAGACATCAACAGGAAATGGTCTCAGTGTGACACTGAGAGAAAGCTTGAACAAGAGACCTCAAAGTTCACCCTAACTTGACACACTTCCTCCAACAAGGCCACACCTCCTAATAGTGTCACTGCCTTTGGTGGCCATTCTCTTTCAAACACCACAGACTAAAGTTTCCCTTCCGTGGTAACACATCCTGGCCTAACAAGAGCAATTGTCTACACTGATCTGTTGATTTGTTTGTTTTGAGAAATTGGACAAGGAATGTGATGTGAGAATTCCAAAAACACCAAATGTCTTCGCTTTAGAAAAATGGAACAGTAAAATTTTCAAAGCATGGTCCTATAAGTTTAATATCCAAATCTGTTATTAGACTGAGGATGAATGAGAATTTACACAAAGCAAGGGTGTCCAGTGTTAGGTAGAGCAAAAATAGAGTAAGAAATATCATCCTAAGACCAGCTCCCATCCAGCCCAGAACTTGCATCTGGACCAGATGTGAGTGCCTGAGGTCATATCCAAAGAGGCCTGCCCCTAGGTCCCATCCCTGGGCACCAGCCATTCCAGGAAGACCTGCCCAACTTGGCCATCAGATAAGACCCCCACCCCACTGGGAATGTTCCCCTTCCCCAAGACTCCAAGCAGACCCTGCAATCAACATGCCCTGCCCCCACAACCATATGCCTGAGAACCCAGCCACTTCCTGAGACCTTAGAGACCAGCCCCAGCTCCCATCCTGCCCCAGAATTCCCATCTGGACAAGATATGGAGATCCCAGCCACACCCTGAGACTCAAAGACCAGCCCCCAGCTCCCATCCTGCCCTCAGAAACTCCCATCTGGACCAGAGGTGAGTGCTTGGGGTCACACCCAGAGGCCCACCCCTTGGTCCCAGCCCTGGGCACCAGCCATTCAGGGGAAGAACTGCCCAACTTGGCCCCAGTTTCTGGCCATCTGGAGGACCCCATGGGAAGATTCCCCTTTTCCAAGACTGCAGGCAGACCTTGCAATCTCCACACCCTGCCCCTACACCCATCTGCCAGAGACCACAGCCACTTCCTGAGACTTAGAGACCAGCCCCCAGCTCCCATCCTACCGCAGAGCTCCCATCTGGACCAGAGAGAGGCTTCCTGAATCTGTCAGCTCTGTCTTGACCAAGAGCTCTGATAAGACCAAGAACAAATCCATGAGGAGATGGGCAGACATCAAGGCAGAAGTACATACAACAAAATAAAGAGCAATACAGAATCACCAACACTAGCCCTCCTCCAAACGCTAGACCTGAACATCACAAAATGGAAGAAGCAGAAGAAAACAACTTTATGAGTAATATCATGAAGATGCTAGAGGCTTATAAAGAAGAAATAAAAAATGAAATGAAGGAATAGACAAACAAAAAATGGTGAGAACGCTATTAAAAAAAACTAGAGGAAAGGACAAATAAAGGAGAAGAAAACAATAAATCCCTGAAAAAAAATCGATCTGAAAAGGGAAATAGAAAAAATGAAGAAGACACAAACAGAGGAAATGCTGGAAATAGAAAATCTGAGTAAACAAATGGGAACTTCAGAAGCAAGTATAACCAACAGAATGCAAGAGATGGAAGAGAGGATCTCTGGCATTGAAGATATTGTAGAAGAAATAAATTCATCAGTCAGAGAAAACACTAAAGCCAACAAAGTCAGGACCCAAAATGTCCAAGAAATTTGGGGCACCATGAAAAGACCAAACCTACGAATAATAGGGATAGAGGAAGGAGAAGAATACCAACTCAAGGCACAGAAAATATATTAAAAAAGATCATAGAAGAAAACTTTCCTAACTTAAAGAAGGAAGTTACAAGAAGCCTACAGAACACCAAACATACTAGAGCCCCCAAAAAGTCCCCTCACCACATAGTAATTAAACAACTAAATGTACAGAATAAAGAAAGAATATTGAGAGCAACAAAGGAAAAAGGCCAAGTGACTTATAAAGGCAAACCCAACAAATTAACACCTGATTTCTCAATGGAGACCTTGAAAGCCAGAAGTACCTGGACAGATGTAATGCAGACACTAAGAGACTATGGATGCCAGCCTAGACCAATATACCCAGCAAAATTTTCAATCATCATAGACGGAGTGAACAAGACATTCAAAGACAAAGCCAGATTTAAACAATACTTAGCCACAAACCCAGCCATACAGAAAGAATTAGAAGGAAAATTCCAACCTAAGGTAGTCAGATACACCCTTGAAAACACATGTAGTAGATAACACCACAGCAGTAAACTCCAAAGAAGAGAAGTACACACACACACACACACACACACACACACACACACACTACAACTGAAAACAAAAATAACAGGAATGAACAATCACTGGTAATTAATATCCCTTAATATCAATGGAATTAATTCACCTATAAAAAGACACATGCTAACAGAATGGATTTAAAAAGCAGGACCCATCTTTCTGCTGCATACAAGGGATACAAGTCAAATTTAAAGATACATACTACCTAGGAATAAAAGGCTGAGAAATGTATTTCCAATCAAATGGTCTTAAGAAGCAAGCAGGTGTAGCCATCCTAATACACAGCAAAAAAAGACTTCAAACTAAAATCAACCAAAAGAGAGCAAGAAGAGCATTACATACTCATCACAGCAAAGATCCACCAAGATGGAGTTTCAATTCTGAACATTTATGCCCCAAACACAAGGGCACACACATAGGTAAAAGAAACATTATTAAAGCTTAAATCACATATAAAACCTCACACATTAATAGTGGGAGACTTCAACACCCCACTTTCACCACTGGACAGATCTCCCAAATTGAAACTTAAGAGAAAAGTAAAGGACTTAACTGATGTTATGACTCAAATGGACTTAATAAATATCTACAGAACATTCCATCCTAACAAAAAAGAATATAACTTCTCAGCACCCCATGGAACCTTCTCTAAAATCGACCACATACTTGGCCACAAAGCAAATCTCAACAGATACAAAACAATTGGAATAACTTCTTGCATTCTATCAGACCACCATGGTTTAAAGTTAGATTTTAACAACAACAAAAACTACAGAAATCCTACAATCTCATGGAAATTGAATAATGCTCAACTGAATCACCAGTGGGTTAAGGAAGAAATAAAGAAAGAAATTAAAGACTTCCTAGAGATCAACGAAAATGAATACACCACATACCCAAACTTATGGGACACTATTAAGCAGTGCTAAGAGGGGAATTCATAGGACTAAATGCCCACATAAAGAAGTTGGAGAAATCTCACACTAGTGACTTAACAGCACACTTGAAAGCTCTAGAACAAGAAGAAGCAAAGTCATCCAGGAAGAATGTATGACAGGATATTATCAAATTGAGAGCTACAATCAATAAAATAGAAACAAGGAGAACAATAGAAAAAAATCAATGAAACAAAGAATTGGTTCTTTGAGAAAATCAACAAGATAGACAAGCCCTTATCCAAACTAACCAAAAGACAGAGAGAGAGCATCCAAATTAACAAAATCAGAAATGAAAAGGGGGACATAACAACAGACAATGTGAAAATCCAGAGAATCATCAGGTCATACTTCAAAAACCTCTACTCCACAAAACTGGAAAATCTGAAAGAAATATATAGTTTTCTGGATAGGTACCACATACCTAAGTTAAATCAAGACCAGAAAAAAATTTTAAATACTCCAATAAACCCTAAGGAAATAAAATCAGTCATTAAAAGTCTCCCAACCAAAAAAAAAAAAAAAAAAAAAAAAAAAAAAAAAAAAAAAAAAAAAAAAAAAAACCTAGGACACAGACGGTTTCACTGCAGAATTCTACCAAATCTTCAAAGAAGAGTTAATACCAATACTCTTTATATTATTCCACACAATAGAAACAGAAGGAACATTACCAAACTCCTTCTATGAGGCTATAATTACCCTGATTCCTAAACAAAATGAAGATGCAAAACAGAAAGAGAACTACAGACCGATCTCCCTCATGAACGTTGTTGCAAAAATACTCAATAAAATTCTGGCAAACAGCCTCCAAGAGCACATCAAAACAATTATCCACCATGATCAAGTAGGCTTCATCCCAGGGATGCAAGGGTGGTTCAACATACAAAAGTCCATCTATGTAGTACGCCATATAATCAAACTCAAAGAAAAAAAACACATGATCATCTCACTAGATACTGAAAAGGCATTTGACAAAACCCAACACTCCTTCATGACAAAGGTCTTAGAGCGATCAGGAATACAGGGAACATACCTAAACATAATAAAGACAATCTACAGCAAGCCAACAGCCAACATCAAATTAAATGGAGAGAAACTCAAAGCAATTCCAGTAAAATCAGGAACAAGGCAAGGCTGTCTCTTCTCCCCATACTTATTCAATATAGTACTTGAAGTTCCAGCCAGAACAGTAAGACAACATAAGGAGATTAAGGGGATACAAATTGGAAAGGAAGAAGTTAAGCTTTCGCTATTTGCAGATGACATGATAGTATACATGAGTGACCCTAAAAATTCAACCTAGGAACTGATACAGCTTATAAACACCTTCAGCAACATAGCAAGATATAGTATCAACTCAAAAAAATCAGTAGCCCTCCTATATACAATCAACAAACAGGCTGAGAAGGAAATCAGAGATACATCACCCTTTACAATAGCCACAAATGATATAAAATACCTTGGGGTAACTCTAACTAAGCAAGTGAGGTACCTATAAGATAAGAACTTTAAGTCCCTTTAAAAAAGAAATTGAAGAAGATGTCAGAAAATGGAAAAATCTCCCATGCTCATGAATAGGCAGGATAAACATAGTAAAAATGGCAATCTTACCAAAAGCAATCTACATATTCAATGCAATCCCCATCAAAATACCAACACAATTCTTCACAGACCTGGAAAAACAAAACAAAACAGGATAATCAAAAGAATCCTGTACAATAAAACAACCTCTGGCGACATCACAATCCCTGACCTCAAGCTCTACTATAGAGCTACAGTAATAATAACAGCTTGGTACTGGCATAAAAACTGACATGTGGACCAATGGAATCAAATTGAAGACCCTGACATTAATCCGCACACCTATGAACAAATAATTTCTGACAAAGAAGCCAAAAATGTACAATGGAAAAAAGAAAGCATCTGCAACAAATGGTGCTGGCATAACTGGATGTCAACATGTAGAAGGCTGCAAATAGATCCATACCTGTCACCGTGCACAAAACTTAAGTCCAAGTGGATCAAAGATCTCAACATAAATCCAGTTACTCCAGAACCTGATAGAAGAGAAAGTAGGAAGTAGTCTTGAATGCATTGACATAGGAGATCACTTCCTAAATATAACACCAGTATCATAGACACTGAGAGAAACAATCAATCAATAGGACCTGTTGAAACAGAAGTTTTGTAGAGCAAAGGACACAGTCAACAAAACAAAGTGACAGCCTACAGAATGGGAAAAGATCTTTACCATCCCCATATCTGACAGAGAGCTAATATCCAGAATATATCAAGAACTCCAGAAATTAGACATCAAAATGCCCAACAGTCCAATTAAGAAATGGACTATAGAGCTGAACAAAGAATTCTTGACAGAGGATGCTCAAATGGCTGAAAGACATTTAAGGAATTGCTCAACATCCCTAATCATCAGAGAAATGAAAATCAAAATGACTCTGACATACCACCTTACACCTGTCAGAATGGCTAAGATCAAAAACACTGAAGACAGCTTATACTGGAGAGGATGTGGAGCAAGGGGAACTCTCCTTCACTGCTGGTAGGAATGCAAGCTTGTACAGCCACTTTGGAAATCAATATGGCACTTTCTTAGAAAATTGGGAATCCATCTCCCCCAAGACCCAGCTATGCCACTCTTGGGCATATACCCAAGGAATGCTCAATCATAGCACAATGGCACTTGCTCAGCTATGGTCATATCAACATTGTTTGTAATAGCCAGAACCTGGAAACAACCTATATATCCTTCAACTGAAGAATAGATAAATAAAATGTGGTACATATACACAATGGAGTACCACTCAGCAGAGAAAAACAATGACATCACGAGGTTTGCAGGCAAATGGATGGATCTAGAAAAAATCATCCTGAGTGAGGTAACCCAGACTCAGAAAGACAAACATGGTATGTACTCACTCATAGTAGAATACTAGATGTAAAACAAAGATGACTAGACTGCTACACAACTCCAGGGAGGCTACCTAGTAAAGAGAACCCTAAGAAAGACACAGGGATCGCTCAATGACAGAGAAATGGATGAGATCTACATGAACAACCTGGACGTGAGTCAGGTTAATGAAGGGCAAGTTTCGAGGTAAAGAGAGCTTAGGGGAGCGGGAGATCCCAGCTGGATCAAGAACAGAGAGGGAGAACAAGGACCAAGAGACCAAGATAAATGAAGACCATATGAGAATAGGAAGAAGCAAAGTGCTAGCGAGGTCCCCAGAAATCCACAAAAATACCTCCACTGTAGACTACTGGCAATGGTTGAGAGGAAGCCTGAACTGACCTACTCTGGTGATCAGATGGCCAAACACCCTAACTGTTGTGCTAGAAATCTCATCCAATGACTGAGGAAATTTGATTCAAAGATCCAAGGCCAGGCCCCAGGTGGAGCTCCAGGAGTCCAATTGGCAAGAAAGAGGAGGGATTATATGAGTGAGAATTGTTGAGACCAAGATTGGAGAAAGCACAGGGACAAATATCCAAACTAATGGAAACACATGAACTATAAACCAATAGCTGAGCAGCCCCCAACGGGATCAGGCCCTCTGGGTAAGTGAGACAGTTGCTTTGCTTGAACTGTTTAGGAGGCACCCAGGCAGAGGGACGACCTGTCCTTAGTGCATGAGCTGGCTGTTTGAAACCTGGGGCCTATGCAGGGACACTTAGCTCAGCCTGGAAGGAGGGGACTGGACCTGCCTGTACTGAATCTACCAGGTTGAGCTGAATCCCCAGGGGAGTCTTTGCCCTGGAGGATATGGGAATAGGGGGTGGGCTAGAGGGAAGGCAGGGTTGGGGGTGTCAGGGAGGGGGAGGACAGGGGAATCTATGGCTGATATGTAAAGTTAAATTAAATTATAAAATAAAATAAAAGGAAAAAAAGAAACATAATCCTAAATTCATTTGCTTTATTTTATTCCAACTATTTATTTTGCTTAATGTTTACTAGACTAATAGACCTGGAAATGACTTTTAACATGTCTTCAGGAAAGCAATTTTCAAGGTTCACATACAATCTTTGGGAACAGGGTGGGTGTATTAGCTACTTTCTCCTCACTGTGACAAAATACCAGATATGGATAACTTACAAGTAGAAGGATTAATGTTGACTCTGTGCTACTTAGTTTGAACTATTAACTTGACACAGCCTAGTAACTACTGGGAAGAGAATCTCTATTAAGAAAGTATCAAGACAAAGCTGACCTGTGGACATGCCTGTTGGGGGGCTGGGCTGTGTTGATTGTTAATTGATATAGGAAGACAGCCCATTATAGTTGGCACTATTCCCTAGGCGGGAGATCCTGAAAAGGATATTGAAAGGGAAAGCTAGCTGAGAGCAAGCAAGCAAATAAGCAGGTAACCATGTTTACATTTTATTTCTCACTGCTCTTGATAGTGAATGTAACTTGACCAGCTCTTTCAGGTTCTTGCCTATGAATTTTCTTCTATGGTTGAGCTGCAACCAGGAATTATGAGCTAAACCAAATCCTTTCTCATCTATATTGCATTTGCTTTTGGTTGACTATTTTACCACAGCAACTGAAGGGAAACTAGACTAAGCTCACAGTCCACCATGGTGGGGAAGTCATGGTAGCAGAAGTAATTGTGGCTGTGATTTATACCTCTTCATATCTTAAATGAATAAGAAACAGAGAAAGGTAAATACTAGATGTCTGGCTAACTTTCTCCTCTCCCCCTATCCAGTCAGCCTCTGGCCCTAGCCCATGGTATGGCTCTAACACATTCAGGGCAAGCATTCCCCCTTAGCTTAATCCTCCTAGGTACACTCAAATGTGTGCCTCACTAATCCCTAGGTCTTTCTTAATCTAATCAAAATTTGATAACCAAAAACATTTCAATGGGAAAATACAGAGTGGCTAGTTGATCTTGGGGTAACAAGATGGATGATATAGATACAAACTGAGAGAAGGAACACAGAAAAGAAGTCTGGGAAACAGGACACAACTCTTTTTAATTTGAGACACATTTATAGAATTTCCACATGAAGATAGCCAAGAAGCAGGTTCTACTTTCAATGTGTTCTGTCCTTTGTTTCCTGCCAGGATTTGAGACCATCTTGTTGAAGACACTATGACACTTTAGACATAAGACTTAGGAGAATCTTACTGGCTGTACCCAGAAGCCTCCTCCCTGAGAATTAGCTTTCATGATGCTAGAAGGTTATATGTTCACACTATGAAAAGAGAAAAGTAAGCAATAGTCCTACCAGCTATGACACCAATGAACCACAGCAATGACCATAATGACAAGGTATTTCCAAAGAAAATGGTAATTTCCATAAAGTGGTAATTTATGTCTAGGCATAAACCAGTAGCTGTCTATTGGACTGAAGGCCAGCTCAATAGGACAGAATTCATGTCTGGTCAGTCCATGAAACCTAGAGGAGGACCTACTGCTGGCACTTCCCAAACCAGTGTAATCTCCAACTGCATTTTCAGTACTTCTCTTATACCCATACATAAGTGTAGCTCTTGACCCTCATCACAGAAAATTCTTTTTGCAGATAATTACAGGAACCCACAATGGATCATAAAGCAGAGAACACCTAACAGTCAACGTACTTGATACATATATAACAAAACCACTACACCTACAGTTCAGGGGCCACTAAAGAAGAAGGGTGGAAAAAGATAAAAAAAAAAAGAAGAGGGGTGGAAAGTTTAGAAAAGCCACAGAACTACATTTGCTGTGGGATTGGGCCATCTGTATATGCCAAAGAATCTACACCCATGAACTCAAAACAATGTGGTTCCCTACAACACCTGAAAATAGAGGGGGGAAAAAAGCAGCGACAAGACAACATGGAAGGAAATCTCACAAGGTTCCACCATAGATGAAGAGCTACGAGAATAAATGGGAGAATGTCTTCCCCTCTAGGTGGCTTTCCAATACCAAGTGCACAGTCTTAAAAACATACACATGAATATCACTAAATGGAATCAGTAGGTTGTATCTATATATTCATTCATATATGTGTATGTGTATGTGTGTGAGTGTGTGTGTGTGTGTATGCTACAACAGTAACAATTAAAGAAAATGAGATCATAAATTTGAGAATAAATTTTCAAATAGGGAAGTTGAAGAAATATAGAAGGAAATGATGCAAATACAGTACCTATATGTGAAATTTAAATTAGTTGATTAATAACAAAAGAACTACATATAGCTGGAATAGCATAAAAATCATTACAAGAGTGGAGATAGGATCTAAAATTTGATTGTGGTATTTGTTTGTTCATGTGGCTATTTACTTAGGGTGTAAAGTTCAAGCTGTGGGCTGTAGTCCTGAGGATACCTGGTGAATACAGAACACAGGCATACCCCATCTGTCCTCATGCTCCTATTCTGATGGCATGTTAGAGGTTCAGTGCTGTCTAATTCTCCTTTCTTGTTGCTGTGACAAAAACTCTGACAAAGGCAACTGAAGGGAGAAAGGGCTTATTTTAACCCAGTTGAAAGTACAGTTCATTGTGGTGAGGAAATTAAAGCATCACAGGCTTAAAGGACCTCGAGTCATATCGACAATCAGATAGATGCATGCTGCTGCTTAGCTCACTGTCTCCACTAATGCTTTCCAGGATCCCAGCCAGGTAATGATACACAATGGGCAAGTCTTCCAGCCTCCACTGATGCAATCAAGGTAACCCACACAGATATGGCCAGAGGCCTCTTTTCCAGATGATTCTAGATTCGTTCATTTTGACAATTAATGCTGATCACAACTACTTTTCTCCCACCATTTCAGTTACATAATTATAACTATCTTATAATTATCTCTAGGTATATATTGCTTCTACTTGTGCAGATACACTGCGGACAACTATTTTCCTTTGTATAACAGTTAAGGGATAGGTGACAGAAATGGAGAAAAAAAAGAATAAAGATAAACTATTTGAAAAAGGATCAGGGTGTATTTTCTTTTTCTTACCAGAATTCTTATCAATACAAGCTACCTCCCCCAAGAAGTTAGCCCCTAAAGGTAACAAACATCAGCTTTGTGAACAGATCTCTAAAGTATAAGACTACACCTCACTCTATGGTGTTACAGCTAGTGAAATTGTCTGAAACCCAGTGCTGCTTTGTAAACATCCCACTTTCCAAGGTTGTTTTTAACCATGGTGGACGTCTCTTCCTCTACTATATGGTGTTGTCTTTTTCAGCGGGGGCCATCTAGGTTTCTGCAACTCCATTAACGTGGAATCCTGCATGATCTCTCTAGGGTTGATCAGGCCTCAGAAGCTGTGGATTAATCCACAACACTGTTCATTATTTTATTTTTGTTGTTTAAGGTGTTCTTTTGTGGGATTGTTAGTTTTATTTTGTTTCACTTTCTTGGAAATAACCAGACTTGCAGTGAGTGTGGGAAATGAATTAAAGGTCCTGGAAGCCAGCTGCTTTTCTAGCCAGGTGAAAAGAAACTATAGAAAGGCACTGTAGCCAAGCAGAGACAGTTGCAAGGGTTGAAAATGTAAAGAAAGCACCCTGAAGTCACTACTTGAGTCACATGAGTCTTTGCTGAGCAGAGACAAAGAATGCACATCCATTCAACCCAAAGCTTTATAAATTCCAGTTGGGCAAATCGTGTCTCAATTTTTTAAAGGCAGTGTGAACTACCATTCTATTAAAAATGTTACAGACTCCTTTACATACATAATTATTTGAGGTAGGCTGAGGGATTTGACAAGAGAAAATTGGTATCATGTTGTATCAAGAAGTTCAGTGTCACAATGAAGACCATCAGTTTATACAATTAATATACACAGGAGGAAGAGAAAGGGAAAGTAGAGCAGGAAAAGAGGTCTGTGTGGTCCAGGAGACATAAGTACCCAGTTTAATATTGAAAAACATGTGAAAATCAGAGTGGTCTGAATCAAGTAAGCTGCTACTCAAATGCTGGTACTTGAAGTCCATACTATAGTTCATAACTGGAATGCCCCCAAGGTCAAAGCAGGAAAGGCTCAGTCTCTGGTAGCATGCTATTGGAAGGTGATGAGAACTTTAAATGGTGAGATCAAGTGAGGCTTTCGGTCATTTTGAGGTGTGCCCTTGAGATTTCAGTGACTACATCATCTTCCTTCTATTTTTCCTCTTCTTTCTTTTGCTCCTCAACTGCTAAAAGGTGAACAGCTTGCTTCACCACACACTGCCACCATGCCTGAATATTGCCATAGCTGAAACTTGAAAGTTGACTCTGACCATCTCTGGTGTGCTATTTCCACTTCATGCTTGAAGTTTAAGATGTGAACTTTCAGCTTACTGCTCCTGTAGTATACCTGCCTGCTGCCATGCTTCCCCTCCCTGATGGAGATGGATTTTTTTCCTTCTGGAACAGTAAGCCCAAACAAACCTTGTGTGTGTGTGTGTGTAAATTGCCTTAGTCATGGTGCTTTATCACAGTGATAGAATAGTAAGTAATGCAAAATTCGGTAGCAAACAATGGGCTATTTCTGTGACAAGCCTGACCATGCTGGTTTTTAGAGGACTGTAGAAGGCTTCAGTGGTTGTACTAGGAAAAGACAAAAATAAAAACAAAAACAACAACAACAAACAAACAAACAAACAAACAAACAAAACCCTAAATCTGTAGGATCCTGGAAGATAGCACCAAGAGCACCGCAGATTGTAGAGGCCTTACTCAGCAGACTTCAGAAAGGAACAATACTGGTAGCTGGGCTAGAGACCTACCATTCCTATGATATTCTGGTAACAAATGTGGCTGCTTTCTGCCCATGTCCTAAGAATTTGTTTGAGGCTTTTTACAAGCAACTGACTAACTTCTTGGGTGGAGTTCAGGACACCCTGATAATGACTGTTGTGTGGTTATTAGCAATCACTGTTATGAAGGTCTACAATGGTACAGGAAAAAATACAAAATGTCTGGAGAAAAAAGGGACACCACAAGCTTAATGTCTCAGCCAAGGCTATACTAGAAGAGAGGCTACAGTTGTTAAGGAGATTAGTGTCACTAAGGGAAGGACTGATCTGCGTTGGAATAAAGTGTGCTCAGGGCACAATCCTACCCACCAAGCTTCCAATTTACAAAAGAGAGCATTTTCTGCTCCTGGAAGGCAGCTATGATCAACATCAGCTCATGGTAATGTGGTTCAAGGGGCCAGGACCATGTTAAGCTGGTAACTCATCCTGACATTGTCATCCATGTGGTGCTAGCTTTGGAGTTTAGAAAGATAGGGGTCATGCTATCCTTTCCATGGTTTCAGAGAGCCATTGTATCAATGCATCGAGTGGCAAGGGAGTCCTTAGGTAAAGGCCATGAGAAGCAAGAGCCGTGATAGGCTACTGAGTGAAGCTGTGAAAGTGAAACCTAATTGTCCTAGAGATCCCAAGATGGGAAAATTCCAGAACCACTAGATACCTGCCAAGAAGAACTGCAGGCAGGAAGTAGAACAAGCCCCAGAGAAAGGCATGTTACAGGCAGCAAAGCTGAAGGACCAACTCCATCTAAGCACTTTGACTTCCAGCCAGACAACTCAGTGTTTAATGCTTTTAAGTACAAGAATAAGTGGAAAACAGATTAAGCCTAGAACAACTAAGACATTTCAAATGGTATCCTCAGGAAGGATATTTCACTTCAGTGTGAGTATAACATTTTTTAAAATTATAGATGTATGTATACACATATGTGAATTTCATGCACATACTTCATTTTCTAAAAATAAAAATAAAAAAATTACCTGTTTGAGTATAATTTTTCCTAGTTCAGAAATTTAAAATTACTTATTTCAGTTCAAACATAAAATAAAGCCCCAAAATATTAATTAGCCAATTCTAACTGAACTGAAACTGATTGGTTTTCTTCAAAACGTTTCTTCTTTTTCCTTAAAAATGGTTTAGTATTTCTCAAACATATCTTAAGCTTATCAATTTTCCACAGTCTTCTGAAACTTACAAAGAGCTTACAAAGATTTCAAAGATTATAATTTAAATTGAAATGCTAAAGAAATAAAGATGTCTTCCTCAAACACATCCCCTCAAGGCTCTGGGAATTCTGTGGAAGAGGAGGGAGCCACAGGTGATGGATGAGGACATAATGTCTTCCAGATATGAAGTGATATGAAGTCACAACATGCCCACATGGTTGGGCATGCCCGGTGGACCTAGACACTTCCACCTAGTTATTTCCGGTTCAAAATAGCCATTTCCGGGTCAAAACATCTCACTTGACTAGGACTCTGTGGCTTTGCATGGTTGCGTAAAGCATGCGTGCAGCCATGTAATCTACGTGCATGCGTGGAGTAGCCACATGAATTCCTATATGCACGTGTGGCCCACACTTTATAGAACCGGTACCATTTTGCATGAGCTCACCCCTTTCTCTTGACCATGTGTGTTTCCCACAGGCCTGTTCACATCTGTCTCTTTCTCTCCTATCTTAATAAAAACTCTTCTGTGGATTTGTCGTGTTTTGGGATGTTTCCTCTCAGGGTAAGAGCGCCAAATAACTAACAGACAGGACATACAAATTCACAGAGACCTTGTGCTCAAGACCTGCACAGGTTCAAGCAGGATGGGTCCCAGCACTGGGGGCGGGGATGGGCATGGGGTCCCAGCACTGTAGTCAGGGGTGGACATGGGGTCCCAGCACTGTGGTCAGGTGTAGACATGGGGTCCCAGCACTGTGGTCAGGCATAAACATGGGGTCCCAGCACTGTAGTCAGGGGTGGACATGGGATCCCAGCACTGTAGTCAGGAGTGGACATGGAGTCCCAGCACTGGGGTCGGGGGTGGACATGGGGTCCCAGCACTGGGGTCAGGGGTGGACATGGGGTCCCAGCACTGGGTTCAGGGGTGGACATGGGGTCTCACTCAGGTTCCAGCACTGTGATCTGGGGTGGACATAGGGTCCCAGCACTGGGGTCGGGGGTGGATATGGAGTCCCATTTGAGTCTCAGCACTGGGGTCGGTGATGGACATTGGTTCCCAGCACTGGGGTTGTGGGGTGGACATGGGGTCCCACTCAGGTCCCAGCACTGAGTTGGAGAAGTGCACATGGGGTCCCACCCCAATTGAGAAGCTATCTGTTCTTGACACCTGCTAGCAAAGGGAAAATCAGTTTTCTCTAATAAAGTGTCACTAGGTATATCAACCACACTAGAGGGTATAGGACAGTCCCCACGTCTAGGAGAAGTTGAATAATACAAAACAAACTCCTCTTTTTTCTTTTTAATATAAGCTTTAACTTTTGTTTTGTTTGAGCATGTTTTGTATTACTGGGTTTTAGTTTGTTTGCTTTGATTTTTCATTTTTGTGGATTTTTGTTTTGTTGTGATTTTGTGAGAGAGAGGAAGCATACATTGTGTGGGAAGGAGGATGGGAAAATGAAGGAGAAGGTGGGGGAGGAGAAAACAGAGCCAAAATGTATTCTAAATTTTTTTTTAAATATTAAGAAAAAGGGAAATAGATGACTCAAATGTTAAAAACAGTTGCTGTTCTTCAGAGGACTGAAGTTGAGTGTCCAGCAGCCATGTCAAGCAATTTACAACCATCTGTAACTACAGCTTCATGGGATCTGATGTCCTCCTCTGGCTTCTGCAAGTATCTGCACACACATGCACATACACACATAGATACACACAGACATACATATTTAAAGACATAAAGACTTCTGTTTACATATTAAACATTTTGACTTCATAAAATCTCATATGTGAAATGTATTTTGCATAAATATTGGATATTAATATATATGAGCATATTATATATATGTATATATATATGAATGCCAAAATCAGATGAAATTTGTACTGTGAAGACTTTACAGCCTAGTTAATTTACCCTAAATGTGTGAGATTTCAGCTGTTTAACAATGCTGATGATGAAAATGCCCATGGATATTTTGTACAACTGTACATATATTCCTAAACAATACAGCACTTTTTTTCCTTCCCTTTCTGAATAGTGAAGTCATTGAAGTTGAAGGAAAAAAAAAACAGAAATATAAACAACAGCAGCAACATGAAGATTTGCCTTTCATGACTTTGATCATTGACAGGACATAACAAACAGGACTGCTTTCATGGCATATAAGGCAGAGGATCCCATCCACTCTGCTAGGCAGGAGTAGGTACCACATCTGAGGGATTCCCACCAAGTACTGCAGTCACGCTTTCTGTTTGCTTAGCTTCCCCACTCCCACCTCCTCACAGCCAAGTAATGGTCTCCTTACAAAATACATCAAAGTGAGTGCATAAACCCGTCCTCTGTGCCAACTATAGAGGGTTCCAGCGAAGCTTGTAGATATTTATAAATATCCTTTTTCTCTATATTTAAGAAGGTAGGGGCAACAAACAAAATCTGCTCTTTACTGGATGATGGCATTAGTAATACACATGTGACATATTTTTACCCTTGAGATGCAAAAGTTCTTTAGAGATAGACAAATTTTTTTTTAACTCAGCTGACCTCTATTGGAAGGTTATAATGATCTCTAACTCATGTGTGTAGCAGGAATCTTAACAGGTCTTATTAATAAAAAGCCAGGGGCCAGTTATTGGGGTGAATGCTTGAAGATCAGAGACACAGACAGAACAAGCCACAGCTTCCTCACCTCACCAGTTCCTCAGATGGTCTTGTTTCCTCAGACTGCAAGCTTCTGAGTCTTCATCCACATGAATCTCAGCTGAACTGTGCTGCTCCAAAGCCTAAAAGCTTAACCAGCTAAATGCTTAACCAGCCAAATGCCTCTAGTTTCTGGTCTTCATGCCTTATATATCTTTCTACTTTCTGCTGTCACTCCCTAGGATTAAAGGCTGGATTTCTGGGATTAAAGCGTGTGTCACCATGCCTGGCTGTATCCTTGAACATACAGAGATCCAGCATCCACCCCAATACCTGGCTCCAGGTTTGTTTTTATGAATAAGAACTGTTAAGATTTGTGCTACACATGTGCATTGAAAGGAAACCACTTACTGAAAATACACAGGAAAATCCTTAGTAGAATAAAAGCCTAGTTAGGGTCCTAGTATGTGGGTTTGAAAATTTCATGATTAAAAAATTCAGGATTTGAAATAATTATAGGACTTTGATACTGGTTAACTTAAATATATTTACTACATCTCTCTCTCTCTCTCTCTCTCTCTCTGTGTGTGTGTGTGTGTGTGTGTGTGTGTGTGTGCATATACAAACATGTTTGCTTCTGTTTCATATTGTTTCATCTTTTTGTTTGTCTCCATGACTCAGTTCCAATATTATTTTTTAAAATCGATACAGTCTATTTGTTAGTTTTCAAAATCATCAGAAAGACTAAAGATTTAAGATACAAATGACATTTAAAAACAGCATGACCAGTAACTTTAAAAGACTCATCTACTCACAGACTCTGATTCCCTTCATAACCCTGTAAAAGTCCCTAACCTTTTTAAGTCTTTGTTTTCTTCATTAGCAAACAGAATGGTGGAGGTTATATCCAAAATCCCCTTCAGTCATCATCCTATAAAATATGTAAGAAAAGCCAGCAAAACAGCAACCAGAGTCCCCACAACACTGTCACTGTTCTTTATACCTCTTGCACAGAGGTTCTTAGACTTCCTCATGCAGCGACCCATTAATACAGGTCCACATGTTGTGGTGAACCCAACCATAAACTTTTTTCATTGCTATTTCATAACTATATTTTGCTGCTGTTATGAATCACAACATAAAGATCTGATATGCAACCCCTGTGGGGGTCATGGCCCACAAGTTGAGAACCCTTGCTCCAGTAAATGGTAGCTGATATGAGGAAACATTTAGAATTTGTATTAGCTGGCTAGTTCTAGGCAAACAGCTACAACAAATGATAATGTCTGAGAATGGGAAGCTCCTTATTGTTAACAGAGTTAGAATAATTTAAATTTAGTAACACCTATGAGAAAAAGGGTTTCACAATCAAACTAATGAGCTAAAGAATATTTGTGAGAAAAAGTCATGTACTTGGTAAATAACTCACTGTGACAGTTAAAGTTTATTATTTTAAAACCAAATTAATGGGAAATTGAAATAGCATCCAATTAACAAACATGGTTGTTTAGATTTTCTATTTCTTCTTGTATCAGTTTTATCATACTTTTTCCTTACAAAATTTAATTCTTGTCTCTTAGTTGAATGTATTTGTCAAGAAATGTTGTACACACTGCCTTATTTTCCTTTTCATGTAGAATGATGTCCTTTCTTTCATCCCTGATGTCATTAATTTGTATCTTCTCTCTTTTTGAAAAATAAAATGTGACAAGAGCTTATACATTTCATTCATCTTTTCAAAAAATTAACTTGTGTATTTGTTAATTGTTTTATTGTTAATCTTAAATTTCATATTTTCTGTTTGATTTTTATCATGCATATTGCTTGTGGGTTTTTTTTTTTTTTTTTTACAAAGAATGTGTTTTCTGTAGCCATTGGATATGGTCTTCTATATATCTCCACTGGTCAAATTAATTGATGGTTTATCTTTAAATCTTTTAAATCTAGAATTTTCTTCATTATTTTAATAACTTTTCTTTCTATATTGGAGAGGTCTGTCTTTATGAACATCTTCTTATGCACAAAATTTGCCTTAAGATACACTAATCAACTATCCCAATATCCAGAATATTTCTTTGAATATTTTTATTTTTAAATATATGTATAAGGAAGGGGTTGTATACACGTGAGCTGTTACCCATGGAGGCCAGAAGAGAACGTTAGATCCCCTGGAGCTGGAGTTACAGGCAGGTGTGATCTACCTGATGTGGGTGTTAGGAACTGAACCAACATTCTCTCAAGAGCAGAACATGGTCATGATGACCACCAAGCAGTCTCTCAGCTCTGATTCTCTATTTTTAATATAACCAATTAAGCCAACTAAAAATTAATGGTGCAATTTGTTGCTTTTGACTCGACCCCATGGTTTGTGCTGCATGTGTACAGGTCAGAGCCAGTGAGGTACTTGAGAAGAGTTTGTATTCAGATGCAGAACTTCTCCTTTGAACTCTTTTCCTTTGTAGGATTCCATAATCAGTTTCCATTTACTTCCCGAGCCCAGATTCTCCAATAATGCTAATAAATGAATGTATCCCCTATATATTTAAAAAACTGAAAAACAAAAAAACCCACACATCTAAAATCTGACCTTTCCAGAAAATTTGCCCTGAAAACAAAAGAACCTGATTTCAAATCCTCAACACAAATATGAACAGTCACATACCAGCATTGTGGCACAGAATCAGGTGAGAGCTCCCTGGCCAGCCAGTCTATCTACAACAGTGAGGTTCTGCTTCATTGTGAAGCCTTGTCTCAAAATAATAAGTTGATTAGCAATAGAGTCACCCAACATCCTGCTCTGGCCTCAGCATACATACACATAGATTCTCATACTCACATGCATGTAACACATACATTTTAGTTCTTAACAACCTATGCTTCCATATCCTTCAGTATTAAAGTCAGTAGGTATATTGTCAAGAACAAAAACACATTGATTTATCTTTTTTTGTTGTTGTTGTATAAAAGATCTACCTTTTGCTTGGCTTCTGGTCTGGCTTGATAGGTAGTTCTTTCTTCTTATGGGATTTCTGAAAAGAGTTAAGCAGCATTATTTGTAGTAGCCAGAACCTGGAAACAACCTAGATGCCCTTCAACTGAAGAATAAAGAAAATGTACACAATGCAGTACTACACAGCAGAGAAAAACTGACATCATGGGGTTTTTCAGGCAAAGGGATGGAACTAGAAAATACCCTGAGTGAGGTAACCTAGACTCAGAAAGACAAATATGGTATGTACTCACTCATTAGTGGATACTAGATGTAAAGGAAATGATAAACAGACTGCAACTCACAGCTCCAGGGAGACTAGCTAATAAAGAGGACCCTAGGAAAGACATAGAGATTGCCCAGCGGACAGAGAAATGGATGAGATCTACATGAGCAAACTGGGGGTGGGGTGGGGTAATGGAGGGCAAGGGTCAGGGGAAAGAGAGCTTAGGGGAGCAGGAGGTCCTAGCTGGATCAGGAACAGAGTGGGAAAACAAGAAAAGAGATACCATGATAAATGAAGACACCATGGGAATAGGAAAAAGCAGAGTGCTAGAGAGGTCCCCAGGAATCCACGAAGATGATTCCACTATAGACTACTGGCAATGGTCAAGAGAGTGCCTGAGCTGACCTACACTGGTGATCTGATGGTTGAACACCCTAACTATCATGATAGAACTCTCATCCAGTGACTGGTGGAAGCAGATGCACAGATCCATGGCCAAGTCCCAGGAGGAGCTCCAAAAGTCCAATCGTTGAGAGAGAGGAGGGATTATATGAGGAAGAGATATCAAGACCATGATTGGAAAAAGTACAGAGACAACTGGCCAAACTAGTGGAGATGCATGGTACTGGACTAGGCCCTCTGGATAAGTGAGACAGTTGTTTAGCTTGAACTGCTTAGGCGACCCCCAGGCAGTGAGACCAGGACCTGTCCTTAGTGAATGAGCTGGCTTTTTGGAACCTAGTGCCTAGGCTGAGACACTTTGCTCAGCCTTAACGCAGGGAGGAGGGGCTTGGACCAGCCTCAACTGAATGTACCAGGCTCAACTGACTCCCCAGGAGTCCTTGGAGGAGGTGGGAATGGGGGGTAGGTTTTGGGGGGGAGGCTGGGAGGGAGGAGGAGGGAAATCTGTGGTTGATATGTAAAATGAATAGAAAATCTCTTAATAAATAAGAAAGAAAGAAAGAAAGAAAGAAAGAAAGAAAGAAAGAAAGAAAAGAAAGAAAGAAAGAAAAGAAAGTAACGACTACCTATAAAATTTTGTGTTCTGATATATTTTCAAATGGAGAATAAATCTTTATAATATCGGTATATATTTATATTTATAATATATATCATAATCCAAAATATCCATATGAATGTGTAGGTGTGCTCAGATTGTTAAATCTTCTTCAGGATCTTTTTGCACCCAGATATATAACTCCTATTAATAATTCTAGTGAGCAAGTGTTTTTATAGATAAGAATTTATTTGGCTGTGCCTTATAAAAGAACTGATGTAACATTTTACAATAACACCATGCATGAAAAATAAAAATAACTTTAAATTAAGTGGGTGGGAAAATATAAGTAGAAGGAGGCTGTGGATTATTTCCTGATATTACTTGGTGTGTCTATCAGAATTGGTTATCAGATTCCTAACTGTCAAAGACTTATAGACTAAAATACACTCTCCTCAAATGAAGCCCCAATCCCCAGTGTGTTTGTGTTTTTAGCAAAGGCTTCTAGAGAAGAGTGAGGTGAGGCCCTGCAACAGGACTGATAACCTCCTAAGGAGAAGAAGAGACACCAGAATAAGATCCTCTGATGGCAGAAGGCCAAAGAAGCAAAGACTCTCAAACTAAGAGAATGAAATCCTCTTCCAGGCATCCTAAGCTTGGATTTTCAGCCTCCAGAATTATGAGATAATTAATTCTCCTGGTTAAGTGATATACATTGTTGTGTTCTGTGACTATAACCCTAAAAGACTAATGTAAAAACACCAGGAAAACAGTCCAGTAAGACTTATACTCAATGAGAAATGTCTTCCATGTGTCATTCAGAACAAGCTTGGCATACAGTGCCTGCATTGCTCTCAACGATTTTACAGCCATGTTTAACATGGAGTTTTCTTATACACTCCTTTAATATTAATCCATGGCAAGAGTAGATAGCTCCAAATAACTGGCCATTGCCTCTCTGATCAATGTGAGCCAAAAGTGAAGCTGATCCATTTTATCCACTTTATAATCTTCCATGATGATCACTTTATACAAAATACCTTTTGAAAAAAATAGGGATGAGGAATTTGAAGTCATTCTGATAATTGAATGAAAAAAAAATGGTGCATGGGTGGTTGTTGTTGTCTCTGTCAGATTTGATGAAGTCAGTTAATAGAAGTTTTTGCGGTATGTGATAATATGGCATATGCACATCACCTGGAAAATGTGTCTTTTTTCTTCACATTTACTGAAGCCAAAACATATTTTATATAAATTCTAAGAAAATACAGAAAGCAACATAAAGATGAAATGTAAAGATGTTAATTTGAGCTGCAAAAATGCTTAGCTTTAAGAACTAGAGTGTTCGTTTAAAATAATAGCTGTTACTTACAAAGCAGAGCTGCATTTTGTAATACATTTCTCTCAGCTGCAGTCTTAGTTGTATATGTTCACGCTCTCTCATGGTATTCATTTCTAAGAACTAAGATGCTTTTTTGTACAGTTACATTAGAAAACAAGAATCTTGAAAACAGATTGGTACTTTCAGAATCTCTGGATCATAGACTGTTTTTCAAAGTAAACAACTACTCCAAAAATAATAGTATAATTTTTAAATTTATGTACAACACTTAAGTGATACTAAACCATAAGAGTTTTCACTGTTGCCTTCAGGATGCCCCAAGACAGGAATTCATGGCTACAAAGCTACTAATGGTTCTTAAAACTTAACTTTTAATCTTTGTGTTCCAGGAACTGTTTTTGGCTTGGGACACCCTGTCCTTCAGTGAGGGCACTGCTTATACTGCTATCATGTTCTGTTCTCTGTCTTCCTTCTTGGTCATACTAACCAAATTGCAAGTTCTCTGTAACCAAGTGTCTGATGTGATGACCCCCTCTTGGATGCCTTCTCGATCTTGCCCTTTCCTCTTCTGCAGACTCACTGGAGTCACTTCCTCCATCAGTGCCTTTGCCTCCTTCCTAACCTAGCTAGAAATGATTTGGGGTTTGTTTTGGTTTTCCTGTGCATTTGTTGTTTGCTGTGGTTTGTTTTTGCAAATGGGATGCCAGTTTTTGTTTTCAAGGGTTCTCCCCTAAGCTTTATCTTCCACAGACTTCTACATTGAATTTTCAAGTCTACACTGCCTTGATATTTCAACTCCATTTTTGCTTGAAATGCTGCTTCTTTGCACAGCTGCTTCTTGCTTCTTTTAACCTCCCGAAGTTCCTTATTTCTGCCTAGAAACTGCTTTTCTGTTCCGAAACATTTGGCTGAAGAATATATAAGCTACTAATAAAACTCTCCTGACACAATTTTCAAATTTTTGTAACAACCTGAATAGATTTTATCTCACATCATTTCCCAGACTCATTCCCCCACATATTCTCTCAAATATTAGAATTAACTGGGTACTCACTTCTGGAATTTACACAATATTATTACACCTCAGGCTTCTTTTTAGAAAAACGGCTGTCTAACCCATCAATCCCCATCCTCTTTCCAAATTTGGTTTTTTCCCCTTTCTGACAGATCCTCATAGTATAATAATTAAACTCTTACACTGATTAACTATAGAACTTCTTGAGCCTTTCATTCTGAATGTTACTGCTAGACAGATTGCTATTTCACTCTACTGCCATGAATTTCTGAAATATATTTGCTATAAAAAGGTATTCTATAACTGACATGCTATTCCCTAGCACCCCCAAATGTGATTAAAGGGGTATTCTCTAAGTCATAAGGAATTCTCATAGTTTTAAACAGTCATGTGTCCCTGATAGAGCACATAAAATTCATGATATACAAACATATAAAATGATCAGTCTTCAAAGAGGCAACTGTAAAAGGAGATCATTTCTAGTACATACATGTGATGTTAGAAGTTACACATCAAAACATGTGAAATCAACTGAGAAGCTTTCCTGTAAGGCTGGACTATTATAGCAGTGTTTCTTCTGTGGAAGTCAGTCATGCCCCTAGCACTGTGAGGAGCAATGAGCTACAGTTCTTACACCACAACTGCTTCCAATCTGAGAAATAACTTGAACAGGAAGAAATGCAAAGAATTGGCACACATGCAGAATCAAAAGTCACCAAGTGTATTTTGGGGAATTTTTATATGTCATTCTCTTTGCATTCTTGAACTTAAGAGTGTCCCAGAATTAGAAGGCCCCAGGTAGAGAAAATAGTTAAGATATTCTGAGTAAACTAGGAGAGGGGGAGAAGGGAAGGGATGGGGGGGATGGAAACAAGTGGTACAGAGATGGTTGAGTGGAGAGAGGGATGGAGAAGGAGAGCAATGAAAGAGGTATCTTGGTAGAGGGAACCATTAAGGATTAGGAAGAAACCTGGTGCTAGGGAAATCCCCAGGAGTCCACAAGGATGACACCAACTAAGACTCCTAGCAATAATGGAGAGGGTGCCTGGACTTACCTTTCCCTATTATTAGATTAGTGACTACCCTAATTGTCATAGAACCTATATCCAGTGACTGATGGAAGCAGACGCAGTGATCCACAACCAAGCACTGGGGTTGAGGTCCTGGACTTAAGTTGAAGAGGGGGAGGAGGGGCCAAAGGAGCAAGTGAGGACAAGATCATGATGGGGCAAACCACAGAGACAGCTGATCCAAGCTGGTAGGAGCTCATGGACTCTGGCCTGTCAGCGGGGGAACATGCATGGGACTGAACTAGGCCCTCTAAATGTAGGTGACAGTTATGTGGCTAGATCTGTTTGGAGAGCGCTTGGCAGCGGCTCCAGGACTTAATCCCTAGTGTATGAAGTGGCTTTTTGGAACACATTCCCTAGGTAGGACACCTTGCTCAGCCATGACACAGTGGGGAGGGGCTTGGTCCTGCCTCAACTTAGTATGCCAAACTTTGTTGACTCCCCAAGGGAGGCCTTACAATCTCTGAGGAGTGGATGGGAAGTGGGATTGGGGGAAGTGGGGGTAGCAGAAGGTGAGGGAGGGGGATTGGTAGGTAAAATGTAAAAATGAAAAAAAAAATATAAATAAATAAATAAGTGTGTCCCAGAATGAACAAAAACAACAGAAGAGCTTTGAAAGCATATAGGCATCTTTAGCAGGCTGTAGAATCAAGCTCATATGTTGCCACAGAAAACCTGCTCAGAGAACTAATTCAGCATCCATACGAAAGGTGGTCTGAGTTGCAGCGTTTCCTTTTTGTACCTTTCTAGAAAAGCAGAATTGCCAGAGATAACAGGAGCCATTTGTCTTTCCAAACAGGGAAATTATACCAGATGACTCAGCAAGGCATCGCTTTCACCTCTCGGAAGAACAAAACTATAGGAATTTACCCGTGACATGGGTATTTTTGCTTGTTTATTTTTCTGTTCTGGAGACTGAGCCTAGAGTTTTGCACTCTACCCCTGAGCTACAGCTTGCTAGCTCAGGTTTTAAACACAGCACTTAGGTACAAAGGCTGAAAGGGAGCAAGAGGTGACTGCTTCCCAACTAAGCCCTTCTGAAGCTCTTTATTATTTGTAAAAAAGTAAGGGGATTGCCATTTCTAGAAACATGTATGTGATAACAAATCTTAGCCCCATACAAAAATAATTCTAAAAACATAAAACTGAATATTTTTGATGTATGACTGAGGATAGAACAACAACAGATTTCATTCTAGTTGAAGGCAACAAAACGGTGTTTGTTGAGTTTGGAGCCTGTCTCTCTGGAGGCTTGTGAGAGTTAATTTTGATTGTAAACCAGGTTGAATTGAGAAGTGCCTAGGAGAATAAAAAGGTATATTTCTGAGTCTGTCTATGATGGGCTTCAGTGACCAGAGAAGATATGATTGGGAAAGGTTCTGACCTAATGAATGGAGCCGGTTCCTTGATGGATTTATAATTTGATGGTATCAGTGAAACAGTAAAAGGTAGGAGGAGAATATGGCCTTTTTGGAAGACATAGGTCACTGAATACATCCCTGCTGCTATACCCTAACTTGGTCCTTTCTTGGTTCTCTGCCAGTCTGTGAAGTGAACTACTGTGCTCTACCATACCTTCCCTGCCAAAAGAGATGGAACCCTCTGAATCTGTGAGCCAAAATAAAGCCTTCCCCCCTAAAGTTGCTTCTAACATGTCTAACTTTCTAAAGTAAGGAAAGTAACTAATACAGACATCCTAGGGCCATTCCTGGTGCTCTAGCCCCTTAAAGTCTTGATTTCCTCTTTTGTTTCTAGTCTCTTTTAATTTTTTGAAAAGCATAATTTGTTACTTTTGATTTTTCTAAATTGTACTTATTTTTAATTGATACATAAAACCTATGAACTGCATATATCTGTGGAATGCTACATGATGATTCAACACTTGGGTGCACTATTTAATCTTTAAGAGAAAATGTGTCTATTTCCTCATACATCTGTCATTATTTTAGTGTATAATACTCAAAATCTTTTCTCCTAGCTTCTTGAAATATACAGTTTATTATCATCACCTACAGACAGCATAATGTACACTAGTAACATACCAGAATGCTATTCTAGCACCTACTGATCGACCTCCCCAGATCATTGGCTCATTTATTGATTGGCAGATTTGTTCCCTTGATGTTTAATTCTGCAGCCCTTTATATATTACAGATATTAATATTAACCCCTGGCCTGAGGTCTTGCTGGAAAAGATTTCCCCCTGTTCGGTAGGCTGTTGATTTGGTTAGTGGTTTCTTTGCTGTACAGAAGGTTTTTAATTTCATGCAATCCCATCTGTCAATTCTGTTTCCTTTTCTATTATGATTTATTCAGAAATGTGTTGCCTATAGCTATGTCCTAAAGTTTTTTCCTATGTTTTCTTTAGCAATTTCAGAGATGCCAATTTTAAATTAAGGTGTGGAATCCAGTTTGAAATTGATTTTTATACAGGGTGAAGCTACTGTGAATTGGATATTCTTCCTGCTTTATTTCTCAGCAAGTTTGTTGCTATACATAAAAGCAACTGATGTTTGTATGTTAATTTTGTATCTTGATCATTATTGGAAGTATTTATCAGGCTTTTGGGTGGACCACTTGAGGATTTTTTGGTACAGTATGCTGTCATCTGCAAAGACAAAGCTTTAGTTTTCCTTTCTAACCTAAGTTTAATTTATTAAGTCAGAACATCATGAAAAGGACAGTGATAGAGTTTTTGTTAAATTTTAAATTGCTCTGTATTAAGTAATTTTATTTTTTCCATTTTTACTTCATTTAGAAGTCTCCAGGACTTAGCCACACTGGAATTTCAAACTGTAAATTATATGAACTAGGCAAAGGATACCCTAGCTTATTTGCTATTACTTTGGAGGACACTGATAGGAAATCATCTGGAAGAGCACTCTTTTAATTTTAACATGCTTATAAATCACCATGGCTTTGATTCTAAGACAAAGACGTGCTTAACTGTATGGATACATCATCTTCTTGACTCTGTCCCAAACAACCCATGAATGAAAACTCTACTATATCAAAGCAACTTGCATATTTTCCAAACAAACTTTGATACTCACTATAATTATATTTCCTTATCTAATAATGTGGATTGATGCATTTGATGAGAGATAATCCCACTCACCAACTTTCAAAAGAAAATACATTCCTATGCTACCTCATAACTAAATCATAATAGAATAGTACATTTCAGTGTCTGTCAGAAAGTTCAGTCTGTGTGTATCACCACTCTCTCAAAATCTCACAAAAACTAACATCACAGAAAATCTTCTTTTAAAACGTGTCTCAAACACCAAAATGCTGATAAATCTCTACATATATTCTACTTCAAAAAATCTGGGTTTGGGATTGGAGAGTCTGTATTTCTAATAAATTTCCATATACTAACAGTGCTGGGGACACATGGGCCACACAGAGATTAGAAGGGCTGAGAAGGATATTTTTACTCTTTAAGTTATCCTACAATGTGCTTATTTAAAGAGAAGCAGCAGAAAGATGATTACAGGGGATATGCTGCTTTGAGAGAATCTCCACCATGTTCTATGCCCCCAGCCTTTCTACCACATAAGTGTTTTCACCAAAGTGTGTTCTTGTTTTATGATAAGATCATAAAAGTTCTGTGAGCACACAATCCAGTAAGTTCCATCACTATATCGGTAACTTCTGGTCTGCTCTCATTTTATGGAATCACTTGAATGAATGACCAACCATAAAAATCATCTCTTATTTGATGATAAAATACGCATGAGCACAGCTACATTTCTGGTACATTTATCATCTATCCAGTTGTGAATCTGTATACTTAATGAACTATTAATTCTGATATCTTTACTTACATACGTCATACTAGATATTTTTGTACACCATGCTAAATTCTCTACAAAAGGACTTAAATCCTTCAACAAATTAATGACATTAACAACAGCTATCCCTCATCATGTCCTTACTGCAATCTAGCCACAGTCCTCTCTGGTATTTCACAGATGACTACCTTCTCCTCTTGGCTATTCATTTGCTTTCTTTTCTGAGTTTGTTTCTGAACTGAAGCAGTGAATATCTTCAAACCCCAAACCAAAACATCTCTAAATGTTGACTCAGCAATATATAACAAAGTAAAATACAAAATAGAGCTGGGTACCCCAATCTCTTCTTCTAAGAAACAAGAAATACCCACTGGAACTTAATCCTAAGTAGTATGTGCCACATTCCATTAAAATGCTGCATTGATTAAAAAGAAATTTCTTAATTGAGATCCATTTATAAATGCAATACTGCTGCTGTTGATTTCCAACAGGAAATAGAACATATTCCTATGAAAGATATTTAGGAAGCATTTTTGAAAGAAAATCAGGTTATAAAGTATTATTATAGTAAACATATCCGTTATTTTTGGCTCACTTGATTTTCTTCAAAATATATGCATTGAAAGCCTACTGTATAAAATTATCTTAACATGTGATAAAAGGCAAGTGTCAGAAGGCTTTAAAAGCATTGACAAATATATGATAATAAGTGTAGGAACAAACATGAAACAAAACCTTTAATTTGAAGTTAAAAGTTAACTTTCATGCCATGTGCGGTGTGGTGGTGCATGCCTTTAATCCCAGCACTTGGGAAGCAGAGCCAGGTGGATCTCTGCGTTCCAGGACAGCCAGGGCTACACAGAGAAACCCTGTCTTGAAAAACAACAACAAAAGTTCTCCTTCATGACTGGCGGAAGAGTAACACCAGAGTCCCTGAGACTGAGTCCTGTACCTAAGCGCTGCTTTCTTTCCAACGCCACTCGGCTATTGACTGTAACAGACTGCAGTCCCTGTGCCCACCTACCCTCACTGCAGCCTGTTCTGCACTATTAGGATTTTCTAAGACTCAAGATTTGGAAACCGTGCTACTGGGTCAGGTGTGAGAGTTCCAGCAGCCCGCCCCATGGTAAGCCCCAGACACTCTAATGATAACTAGATGATGTCAGTAAACGGGACACGTGGCTGAGAAAGGACCACCCGACGAAAGGAGAATGCTTGCCCACTCCACAGAAGAGGGATGCAAGTCCACTTCCAATGTCAAACACGCAGGAGCATTTGTTGCTTTTTAGCCAGTACGGAAAAAAGATATTTTCAGTGAAATATCTGTGACATCCTTAAACCAGTTTTTCTTCCCATTTTCTTCTTCCTGGTAATAGTGTCATAGCTGTGCTTTTCAATGTGTATGTATACACATGTAGTCTGTGTGTATATGTGTGTATGTATATATGTTTATGTGTATATGTGCATTGTGAGTACATGTGTATATATGTAGAAGTTTGTACACATGTGTGTATGTGTGTATGTATATATATATATACATGCTTTTTATATGTGTGTATATGTATGTGTATGTTTGCATGTGTGTATTTATGCAGGGAGTATATGTGCATATATGTTTGCATGTGTGTATATGTGTGTACTGTGCATATGTATGTGGGGGTTACATATATATAATGCATGTGTACATGTGTATATGTGTAGGGAGTATACATGTATATGTATGTGCATATATGTACATGTACATATGTATGTATGTATGTAGGTAGGTATGTATGTATTATGTGAGGGTTATGTATATGTAGTTGTATATATTCACATATGCATGTGTGTACCGGTGTGTGTAAATGCATAGGAATATGTGTGTGTGTGTGTGTGTGTGTGTGTGTGTGTATGCAGGGGTATATATGTGCATATATGTGTACATGAGTGTTAAATATGTGGAGTGTGTCTTATTTTATCCATCCTCCATCAACTCCTTTTACCACTACTACCATAAACAAGAAAACATTTTCTCATCTGAAGTCTGAAAAGCTCAGAAAACCAACACATTTTGTCAACACATGTGAGAACAAAGCAAGTCATCTGATTTCTGGTGTCTTACTTGATCTGCTCCAGTCACCCAGCCCAGTGTGCTGGCCCCTGCCCACCCCACTCCCAGCTGAGAGTGTCTTCATACCATGCTGCAAACATGAGCACAACTGACTCAGATTTTCTGAGCCACTTACTTTCGTACCCTTCTAAAACTAAAATTTTCTGAATTCCTGAACATTTTTGGCCTGAAGTTTTTATATGCCAGTGTGCATGTATCCATGTGATTACTGAAAGCCACACTTACCACTACTGCTGCTGTTTGTGCTACAAACCTCAGCCCTTTGTAGTTCCAATCACTCTATCATCTCAGTTGCCTGCAGGCGCATGCCTGAAGAAAGGTCTTTCCCTAATCTGTTCATTGCTTACTGAATACACAACTTTTTCATTATTGTTTTCCTGACCACCATAAAAAGTAAATTGTAACCATTTAAATCAGCACACAGCTCACTGCCATAAATCAAAGCCTGCAGCTTTCGCCCTGGCCAGCTGCACTTTATCTGTTCACTATTACTACTGAAGTTTTCATTCATATTCAACATCCATGTCTGGTGCATTTTGTTTGATGAAAATAAGCTAATTAGTGCTAAACCTTCCCTAGTTCATAAATTTATTCCTAAGAACATTAAAAGGAAGTCAAGTGAGACATGCTCAGTAACAGATGTTTGCCTTTTTTGGCTGCCTTTTTACAGTTTGTTCTCTTTCATTACTTTTTAAGGAATTTAGTTAATGTTCCTTTACTGGAGAACAAGTGTACCTAGCTTCCCAGGAGGTAGGGGAAGGTAGGGATTCCCCAGGTAATGCACAGCCTGTTCCTTTCCTTCACCTAATAACTGCTCAAATGTTCTCTGTACACAGCTTCCAATGCCTCCACCCCAATGCTGGAAACAACCACATTCTAGCTTATCAACACAATAACAATAATGGCATAATTTGACTGGCAGCCACATAAGTAGAAACACTGCCAGTGTCATTACTAACACCCAGGAGCCTCATGCTCCTCAAATGTCTTTCCCACCTGGGGACATTTCAGAACAGGCCAATTATTATTGAGAAATCTGGTTGGATGTATTAGTTTCCACAGAAAATAAACTGGTGTGGAATGACTACACAAAGTGAAATGCCAATGATCTCTATAATAAAAAAGTAAAAATCATATACTAAGATTCCTCTTTGGTTGGGTGCTTAGCTCACTCCTGTTAATACCATAAAGGATCTCAAATTACTAGATCAGGCTGCCCTGCAAGTCAGGCTGGCATAAAACTCAGCAATCCTTTCTCTTACGCCTACCAATTTCTGGTATTACATGCCCACTGGTTCACAGTGGCATGAATGTTATAGGAGTAACCAGCCACATGTTTTTATTGGATTTCAGGCCCAGTCCATGAGATGGAACCCATGCCAGGCATGGTCAATGAGGCCAAGAACCTGAGGATAGAAACGTCATGGATCCATCCTAAGGGAAAACCTAGGACTATTATTCCACTAAGTAGACACAGAGGTAAAATAACTTTATATGACATATTGCTATATCCATAGATATGTGCCTTGCTCAACTCTCATCAGACAAGCTTCTTTGTTGATAGCAATTAACACAAAGGAACACAAAGGAACAATGTGTCTAGTGAGTTGGAGCACTCAGCCATAAGTGTGCAAGTCTTTGCCACACACTTCTCTTTACAACTCTGAGATCTCTGTGGGAGAGAAGTTAGAAAGACTGTAAGAGCCAAAGGTAGTGGATAACCTCAAGAAAATGGTGTTTCCTAGACATATAGGGTAGATCTACATATGAACTCACCATGACTATGATAGCATGTACAGACATGCACAAGCTCAAGCCAGAGGAATTCCCAGCATGAAGAAGGGGTGGTAGGCATGAAGTCCCTCCCCTAGCTCAAATATCAATCATTCTCTGGGGCAGCCTCAGGCCCAAGAGTAAGTAGTCTGCCAATACAAACTTACTGCTAGGATGAATATGAAGGTGAGTGAGCAGGGAAGTGGCAGAAAATTGTTGGGATGTTGGAGGAGAAGATGAGCATCACCAAAATACATTTTATGAATGTATTACATTCTCAGAAAAATAAAAATATCATTTTTAAAGTGTATTCACAACTTTTATCTATAAGAAACTTCATTCGAGTGACATGTTCATGGTCTTCTTACAGTGTACATAGGTAAAAAATTACAATTAGACTTTAAATTTTCCAAGTTAAAATAAAAAATGTTTAGATTCTTGCAATAATCATTTTTTAAGATTTATTTATTTATTATGTATACAGGAGAGGGCGCCAGATCTCACTACAGATGGTTGTGAGCCACCATGTGGTTGCTGGGAATTGAACTCAGGACCTCTGGAAGAGCAGTTAGTGCTGGTAACCTCTGAGCCATCTCTCCAGCCCACAATAATCATTTTTACTGAAAGCCTCTAAAACATTTTCCAAAGAAAACTGAAAGAAATTTCATTGTGAATATCCATTCTGTGGTCAAAATTTACTTGATATAAACAACTTGAGTTTAAAATTTCTTTTCACATTTCTAAAATAAAAGTCTGTTTTAGTAAAATCAATGCATGTTTCTGTTTGTGAAACACTGTAAGCTCTAAGTATTTTAATAAAAACAAAAAGCACAGTAAGCCTTTTTGTTTCTGCCCTTCCATATAGGCTATATTCCTCTTGGGAGGTTGGATGGGATGGCTGGAAATCCAAGTGTAGAAGGCACAGTAACCTTCTTAAAAGAGAAAACTGAGGGCTGGGGATATGGCTCAGTGGGTAAAATGTTTGCTGTGCAAGAATGAAGACCTTACTCAATCCTTGGCATCCATGTAAAACACGGGAGGGCACAGCATCATATAATCTCAGTGCTAAGGAGGCAGAGCCAGGAGGATCCCTGGAGCTTGCTGGACAAATAATTTATCTAAAATGTGAGGTCTAGATACAGTGTCGATCTCTGGTCTCCACACATACATATACACATGTGTACATGTACGTACATAATACACTAAAATATAAAAAATAGGAAATTATTCTAATGCAACCAACTATGAGACCAAGTCCCATTTGCTTTTAATCCTCTACTTCCAAGTTAATGTCAAAGGTGTTTTCTCAACAATGGGTTTCTTCTTGTCCCTAGGACATGAAGTTGCTGGAGGGCCTCATGGCCCTAAAATGGCCATATGTGCATCTCATCTTCATTTCTTGACACCTTTTTCCTAAGGCACGCACACACACACTGCCATCCCATCTTTCCAAAGGATCACAAAATGAATCAATTTCTTTCAGAGAAAGTTTTCAAACACTAGAGCTACTGCAAACAGCATGCATCAACAAATCAACCATGACTGACAATGACTAAATATGTTCCCTCACTGTCTTCTGTCTCCAATGATTAGCTAGGAACTTCTGTTAATATTTAATTCTGACCATTTTGAAGAATGTTATTGGGGAAGGAGAGATACCTTAGTGGTTAGGAGCACATACTGCTTTTGCAAAGGAACCCATTTCAGTTCTCAGCACTCCCATGGCAGCTCACAATCATCTGTAACTCCTGTTCCAAGGGACCCACAGCCCTCCTCTGGGCTTCATAATGACACTGGCCATTCAAGTGGTATGTATATACACATATAGTCAAACACTCGTAAAACAGAAACAATGCCATAGATACATACATTAAACATTACATTTCTGGATACTGATAAATACCAAAGATCTGCTTTGTTTGCTTTGCCTATTGTAACTATAGCACCCAGATCCATACTCTCTAAGACTGCTCCAATAACATGAAGTCAATGGGGGAAATTGGAGACAGCAGTCTTACACATCTGATTATAAAGTAATTTTACATTTTTATGTTTGCATGAGGTACAATATCCACAGGTTTCACTTATCTTAGATAATATTATATTTCAAGATAATTAAGTATCTCCATTTTTCAGAGGCCAGAAGAAGTAACCCAACTAGCTATTCCTCAAGGATACAGGGTCTTCTTTACACTTTACGAAGAAGTTTTAGGAATCTATGTGTCACTGTTTAAAACAATTAGATATTACCATATTAGCTGTGTTACTTAATATATATTAAGTACAAATGCTATACAACATTATTGAATTTTTAAATTAGAAGTAAAAAACAAAATGTGTTTTATAGAAACATTTCACCTTTAGAAGGGATAGTGTTCTTATCACCTAAAGGCAGCATAGCCACAATGACTTGGTTATTTAAACCAAGTAAGGTTTAATGAAGCAGTCAGTTTGTAACTACATACCTGATCTGCAGCCCCATGTGTCACATATATCCCAGGATGGCTATGAATAGGATCCAACATATATGTAGATGACAATGTCAGTTTAAAATGCCAAGAGATTGAAATATGTCTACAGAATATTCCAATGCAAAATATGTTATATTCACTTCCCCCGACAACAAAATGAAAAGCTGAGTTTTAACGTCCTTGTCTCCACTCTACTTTAACAATGCAGCCACCTTTATTCTGTTTATTCTGAGTGAAACAATTTGACATCAGTATGGTTTACTAAACACCATCAGGATATAAAACACAGAAGATATATAAAGTGATACACCAAGCTGGAATCCCCAGACATTACCAGTGGGAACTAAAGTGGTATAGCCATTCTAGGAAAACAGTTAAGATGATTCCTTAAACAATTAAATGTAGAAATACAATGTGAGTCTCCATTCTGGGCACATATTCTAAAGGAACAAAAGCAGAGATTCAGCAACAAGTGAACCTTCATGTTCACAGTGACATTATTCAGAATATTCAAAGGTTGAAATCGACTCAAGTCTCAATTGATGGATGCCCATGCTGACATGGGATAGTATGCAGCCTAATAAAGAAAGTATGTTCTGACACACAATGCAATCCAGAATGATCTTACAAGACATTGTGCTAGGTGAAATAAACCAGTCACTAAACAATACTGTAAGATTCTGATTATTTGAGGTACCTATGGTGATCAGAGTCACAGAGGCAGAAAGCCAAGTATTGGCATCTGGGAGCTCAAGGAAGGAGCTACAGAAGAATTAGCATTTAACAGGGATAGAGTTGTATGCTTTGAGATAACAAAAATGTTCTGAAGATGGATGGTGTCAGCAGTAACACAGAAGTGGGTATGACAGTGTACAGTCAAAGTCTTAAGAATAGTTAAAACAGGAAACTTTAGTATATACTTTTTTAATTAGATAAAACAATTTTGTAATGATTTTAATTACTTAAAACATGAAATAAACTTAGAACTTATTCTTTTATCTCTACATGGAATGTTAGTGTTTTGTAGGATAGAAGAATCCTTGCTCAAAACAAAAAGCGTTTGGACATCTATGATGAAAACTGAAAAAGCCAGGAGCACCAGAAACAAACCTGAAAGCTTGACTCTCAAATCCCCATCTCAGTCACACACACACACACACACACATACAACACACACACACACACACCACACACACACACACACACACACCACAAACACACATACCACAAACACACACAACACACATACACACACAACACACACACAACACACACAACACACACACACACACACAACACACACACACAACACACACACACAACACACACAACACACACACACAACACACACACACAACACACACAACACAAACACACACACAACACACATACACACACCACAAACACACACACAACACACACACACACACAGCATGTTGTTAGTATGTCAATATAAGATACTGCCCCAGTTACCTCTAACCACTTACACAAAAGCATACAGTTGCTCACATTTTCTCTAGTTCATTGGACTTCAAACAGGTGTGTCATTCAGAAGCACCAGCTACTACACCACAGCCATGGTCACAAGCTCTTCAGTAACAAATAAACACTGTTTTGCAGGATAAGCACTCTGAAATCTGATATAATCTTGACAGAGGTGTTTCTCACCCAAAAATTTTTAATATTCTTCACACAGCTAGGAATAATCTCTAAACTGTTGTTTAAAATAGGGTGGGCAGAGAAGCTAGAAGTGGCAGTTCACCCTTTCATCTTTCACAGAATACAATAAAAACAGCTTTCTACTGATATTATTTTATAAGGATATATAAGCATTGAAATGTAATTCTATTAGTTATCAACTAATAATGGTCCCATAATCTCCAGAAATAGTGTCTCCAGCAGGGACTAAGTTTTTAAACAGCTGAGCCTCTGTGAGGCATCTCAATATCCATGCAACACTCTCATCCTTACCCTCATGGGCTCATGGGCATCCCACACTGAAAAGTACATTTATACAACTTCAAGGATGCCTATAGCATATTACAGTCGCAATGATATTCAAAAGTTCTGAGACTGAGGGTAGTCAGAAATGAGGGCCCCGCAGTACCAGAAGCAAAGCTGTCCACTTTCAACGTATAGTGGCAAAGTAGATATTAGACATAAAGCAAAGGATAACTGGCAACAATCCACAACCCCAGAGGAGAGAGGTAACAAGGAGGACCCTAAGAGAGACATGCATGGGTCCCCTTAGAAAGGGGAAATAGATAAGATCTCCTGAGTATATTGGGAGCACTGGGGGTGGTTTGTGGTAAGGGGAGGTAGCAAAAGAACACAAGAACATGAGGAAATAGGATGGTCAAGTTGGGGTGGGACAGAGAAGGAGAGCAAGGAAAGAGATATCTTGATAGAGGGAGCCTCTATGGGGTTAGGGAGAAACTGGCGCTAGGGAAATTCCCAGGAACCCACAAGGATGACACCAGCTAAGACTCCAGGCAATAGTGGAGAGGGTGCCTGAACCGGCCTACCCCTATAAACAGATCGACGACTAGCCTAATTGTCATCATAGAACCTTCATCCAATACTAATGAAATTGGATGCAGAGATCCACAACTAAGGACTGGGTAGAACTCCTGGGGTCCAGTCGAAGAAAAGGGGAAGGGATTATAGGAGCAAAGGGGTCAAAGTCATGATGGGGAAACCCACAGAGCCAGCTGACCAGAGCTAGTTGGAGCTCACTGACTCCAGACTGACAGCTGTGGACTGAACTAGGCCTCTGAAAGTGGGTGACAGTTGGGTAGTTGGGCAGTTTGTGAGGCTACTGGCATTGGGATCAGAATTTATCCTTAGTGCATGAATTGGCTTTTTGGAGCCCATTCCCTATGGAGGGATACCTTGCTCAGCCTTGATACAGGGGGGTGGGGCTTGGTCCTGCTTCAACTTGATATGCCAGACTTTGTTGACTCCCCATGCATGGCCTTATCCTCTCTGAGCAGTGGATGGGGGAGAGGGTAGGTGGAAGGTTGGGAGTGAGTGGGAGGAAGGGAGGGAGGGGGAACTGTGGTTGGTATGTAAAATGAAAAACAAAACCCTTTTAAATATAAAAAGAAAAAAATAATTGGTACTAAAGATGTTTAAATATGAATTTCCTGTGGAATTCACACAGCAGCATCTGAGGACTTGCTCTGATAGAAGACCTGGACTGTCAGGTCAAAGGTTCACATGCGCTGAATTAGAACCTTTATTCTAAAAGCCATAAGTGGGTCGTCATGAAACTGCATTTGGATTTTCTGTTTTTCAGTTATCATACTTTGAACAGATGTCATCATCCTCAGTCTCTATTTGACTTCTTGATACAATTTAAAAACAAAAACAAAAACAGTAGCTGTGCAATCATAAAATGTAGGAAAACCATATGGCTAAAAATTTTCAAATGAAATACAATGCAATACTATGGGTCAAGGTAATCAGTAAATCTTACACAAAACATGATAAATGGGCTCAAGCTTTGCTTCTATGGGAGAAAACTTGTGTATGTGTGTGTGTAAGGTTGTTTTTTTATTTTGAGACAGTATCTCAAAACTGATGCCTGTGTTAGAGTGGAAGGGCCTCAGTTTACAGGCATGAACCTTCACACTTGGCTAAAAAGATGAATTTCAATGGGGAGTTTAGGAATAAAATAGGTCCACATTAAAATTTCATGTTTTTTAATCAAAATTGACCCAATATTTTGCTGGGAAAAAACAAGTAAACTCTATATCTCTATATAAAAATACTTACCATATAATAATCCTTAAATATTCCTGATGATCCAGCTAAGCTCTGAGTAGATTCATGAGGTGCACAAGAAGACCTCCTCCATGCAATGCTTCGCCAATCATAAAACATCTTCTCTGCTGGAAATGTGGATAGAGATTGAAATAATATTTATCCAAGAAGAGTACACACTGATCATATTGCTTAATGATACAAAGAGGAAAACAAATCATTTTTATGGGCTCACTTTTCTGTGTTAAAATCACATCTTGTCATCTCATCAGAGAGAGATGAAGAAGCGATAGCGCTCACAGAAAAAGACACGAATTAACTGGCTCCTTCACAGTAAAGCTTGTGTTTTTATTGCATGCAGTGTGCCCACCAGAAGGTTAATGGATTCATTTCCACCACTCATTCCTCCCAAGAACACTGACTTCCTTTTTAAAAAGAAGACTTTAAGCAGAATCCTATTTGTGAATGGCACATGTAAAAAGAAAGGGAATGCAAGGACAGTAAAGGAAAAATTCAGAAAATTATGATTAAGGACTAAGTTTTAAAACTGCAAAGTAAATGAAACTGATAACAGTGCTAAGGTGACTATTAATGAGAGAAGAAACAGTCAGAAGAGGCCTCAGTTCTTCCATGGGATTTCTGCTGCAATCTTGTCTTTGAATAAATGATGGGGAGATTAGAGACTCATCTAATTATTTTTTTCTCAAAACTATCTATTTTTTAAAGAGAATAATTAGTTCAATCTTGTTATTCAAGAAAGCCAAATGGTATCATATTTCCAACTTTCCTAATATTTACTCAAATTCTCTTCTAAAGATGTCAATTCAATAGTCATCTATAATGTATTACACAAGAATTTTGAGACTTCAGAAGTAATTGTTTTATTTAGTTGCCCCAGTTTATTTATAGAATCATAGGCTGAATGTCTTATAGGGAGCAAAAATGTAAATTTAAATCATAAATAGATAAATGTTATTGCAGAGATATAATAATACTCATGTACATTTTATTTTTAAACAATTGTGTTTGGCCTCTATCAGAAAGTTTAAAACCTCGTTAAAAAGGGATTATAATAAATCATATATTCCATTCCTGACTCAATATATACACAGGAAATTTTGGGGGGTCAGGAAAATTTTTAATGGAAGAAAAATTCACTAAGAAGCAGCTTACAGAGAACTGATTAGATTAAAAGTAACAAAAAATGTTGACCAGGAAAGGCCATATACTTTGTACTTTAACTGGGACTTTTATAGGCCCTTGGGAGATACAGGGTCACATAGAACCAATCAGAGGTTTGGCAAATCCTCACATCTTTTTTGTTAGCTTTCTTTTTTGAATATTCATTTTTATTTTATTTGTATAGGTGTTTTGCATTAATGTATGCCTGTGCATTATGTGCATCCATTGCCTATGGGTCCCAAAAGAGGGTGTCAGATTCTCAGGAACTGGAGTTACAGATGGTTGGCAGCTACCATGTTGGTGCTAGAAATCAAACCAGGTCTCCTAGAAGTGCTCTTAACACTGAGTCATCTCTCCAGCTTCCTTGTGAAGGTTTCTTAATGAATTCAAAGCAATATCCCACAATTCCTATTCTACCCCCTTTCCTTTCTATATGTCCACAATGAATGCTTGCATGTCTGGTTTCCAGCTTTTTAAATTCCATATGGCAGACCCATGTGATTGTATACTTGAATCTAGGTGGCAGCAAAAATAATGGCAACAGTAAAAAGTTTCAGAATGTATGACAACCTAAAATTAATTCAAAATCAATGTCCATGTTGTACTGTACACCTTCACCGCTCTTCATTCCTGCATCCTTGTGCACGCTCCAATTCCAGATGATTGTATGCTGTCAACTGAAGTTCTTTTACAATACAAAATTTTCTTCTCTTAATCAAAACAGCAGAGACTTCAATCCTTGGCATCAAGGTCGAGTTACTTTTCTTTGCGTTGTATTATATTAGAATTTGATTTTTAAAAAACTGTTTGAATTAGTTACTGGCTTGAGCATCGTTTTTTATACATTAAATAAATGTTGGCTTGGAAGTAGGAACTGTTTACAACAATTTCTGGCATGGCCCTAAACATACTACTGCAATTTTTCATTACACAATTTATGTGATGCAACGTTCTCAGCATTTATGAGTATAAAAATATCAATAAACTGCTGGAGACATGGCTCAGTGGTTAAGAGCACTGACTGCTCTTCCAGAGGATGTGGGTTCAATTCCCAGCACCCACATGCCATCTAACAACTGTCTGTAACTTGAAGATTTGACACCCTCACATAGACATGCATGCAGGCAAAAGCACCAATGCAAATAAAATAAAGCTAAATACATTGTTAACCAGGCAGCAGTGGCACATGCCTTTCATCCTAGTACTTGGAAGTCAGAGCCAGTCAGATCTCTGTGAGTTCGAGGCCAGCCTGAGCTATAGAGTAAGTTCCAGAACAGATACCAAAACTACACAAAAAAAAACCCTGTCTCAAAAAAAAAAAAAGAAAAGAAAAAGAAAAAGAAAATCAATAAACTCTGAAAAAAAGATAAAGATATTTTGTATCTTATAGTTGCACATATTCATCCAAGATTTAATTCTTTTTATAAAGTAAACAAGCACATCTATGTCATTATTATGCAATTTGCCTTAATCTTTTATGGTAAAGTTACATGTGTATCAAAGAAGTGTTTTAAAATAGACTTCCTCTTGATTTGTCAGTAAACATTTGATCTGTATGCCTGTTTTGTAGATCTCTGTACTTGGGGGTACAATTTCTGAGGCAAAATGGGGTTGCAAGTCCAAAAGTTTAAGAAACCTTGTTGCAGAGAACTGTACATCTCTTTCCAATCTCTGATTTCAGTTTGCAAACTTTTCTGGGGTGAGAACAATATTTTACATGGCATGGGCCTATGTTTCTGGCTCATTAGAATATGAGTAAAGTAGCTATGTAAAAACTGGTGAATCAAATTTGGCCTCAGCCCACACAGCAACAGCCATCCATCTGATTCTTAACAAAGGTGCCAAAATATACATTGGATAAAAGCCTCCTGGGCAAGTGGTACTTGGAAAAGGGCACATCCACTTGCACAAGAAGGTGACTCCTTTCTCCCCTGTACAAAACCGTTCAAAGGATGTAAGGTTAGAAACTATGAACCACCTCAAGATACCAGCAGAGGCTGAGATTTTCTGAACACTGCACATTCATAGCTGAGAAACTAACATCAACAAAATGACAAGGGGGTTTATATTAAACTTAAAAGTATCTTGCAGTATAAGCAACAATGGAGTTGAATGACAGCCTATAAAATGGGAGAGAAATCTTTGCTAGATACTCATCCAACAGTTATTTAATACCCAGAGTGTATAAAGAAGTAAAAAAAAAAAATACACCCAATAAATGGACAAATTATCTGAAAAATACACTTCAAAGGAAGGGCAGCAGGCCAATAGATACATGAAAAAATGTCTAGAATCTTGAGTTGTAAGATAAAAGAAAATTAAAACCACATAGAGATTCCATCTCATGCCACTCAGAATGGTTATCATGAAGAACACGGAAAATGAGAAGTGATGCTAAAGATGCCAGCTCGGGGAAAGACAATCCATTAACAGTAGGAATGGAACTCAATGTGGGTATTCCTCAATTAAAATAGAATTTTTATATGATACAGCTATAATACTCCTGGTATATCTCCCCCCAAAATATAAAAAAAACAAAATCAGCCTACTACAGAGATACCTGCACAACCATACTTTATTGCTGTATTAATCATAACAGCTAGGTTATAGAACCAGTATAGGTGCCAATCAATATACAAACAGTTAAATAAAATGTGGAGTATTCACAACTGAGTTTCAGTCAACATAAAGAAGAATGATACTGTGTCATTTACGAAGAAATATACGGAGCAGGGGATCATCATGTTGTATCAGCTTTCATATGCAGTATCGCTGTATTGGAGTCAGGAGAGTATAAGTGGGGAGAAAGCACAGGTAGACATGTAAAAGAGTAGAGTGCTGGAGAGAGGGGTCTAAGAAAGGGTAACTGAGGGTGTGACCATGATTAAAACCCTGTGAGATCCATGGCCAGGCACCAGGCTGAGCTCCGGAATCCAACTGATGAGAGAGAGGAGAGGTACTGCAGACGAGGGACATCAAGATCATGATGGGAGGACGTGCAGAGATGACCGGCCACACTAGTGGAAGCCCATGAACTGTGGACCGGTGGCTGTGGAGCCCCCATGGGACTGGACTAGACCCTCTGGATACAGAAGATGGTTGTTGGGCTCAAACTGGTTTAGGGGAATGGGGATCTGTCCCTGGCCTATGAGCAGGCTTCTGGAATCCAGTGCCTGTGGTGTAACACCTTGCACAGCCTTGGTGCAGTGAGAAGGGGCTTGGACCTTCCTAGGCTCAGTGTGCTGGGCTCTGCTGACTCCACATGGGAGACCTTAATTTGGGGGATGTGGGGGTGTGGGGTAGCTTGGGAAGGAAGGCCGGGGGGGGGGGGGGGGGAGAGGAGGAGGGGGGTCTGTGGGTATTAAAAAAAAATAGTATAAATTAAAAAAATTAAAATTTAAAAAAAAAAAAACCTCTGTGTGTGTTGTGTATGTTGTGTGCCTGTGTGTAAAGGTTTTAAAGAAACCCATTAATCTCCACAAAAATGACCTCAGCTAAGATTCCTAGCAACAATGGAGAGGGTGCCTGAACTTACCTTCCCATGTAATTAGATTGGTGACTACCCTAATTGCCATCATAGAGCCTCCATTCAGTGACTGATGGAAGCAGATGCAGAGATTCACAGCCAAGCACTAGTCCAGCTCCTGGAGAACTACTGAAGAGAGGAGGAGGGATCATATAAGCAGGGGGGTCCAGATCAATGGGGAAACCCACAGAGATGGCTGACCAAGCTAGCGAAAGCTCCCGGACTCTGGACTGACTCTGACTGGGAAACTTGCATGGGGCCGAACTAGTACCTCTGAATGTGGGAGACAGTTGTGAGGCTTGATCTGTTGTGGGCCCCTGGCAAAGGGACCAAAATTTATCCCTGGTACACGAACTGGCTTTCTGGAACCCATTCCCTATAGTGGGATACCTTGCTCATCCTTGATGAAGTGGGGAGGGGCTAGGGGGGAGGAAGTGGATGGGTAGTGGGATGGGGGGAATGTGGGGGGGATTGGGAGGAGGGAGGGGGAACTGGGGATGGTATGTAAAATGAACTAAAAAAGTTTAAATGAAAAAAAGAAAGAAAATAATCCAGTGTTTTAAAAAAATTCATTATTCTATACAATTACTACATACTAAAACAAGAAAATATAAAGGGAAAATTCAAAACAATACAGAATTGGTCTCAAGAAATTAAATTATATGGGCAAAGCAGGGGATCTTCCTGACCATCAATGGATCAAAGGCCCATATGGAACTAATATCACACAATTTATTTCTAAAGGAGAATTTGGAGCAATTTCAAATATTTTATCCTGTTTACCCACCAGACAGACTCGTGCAGTTGAGAAGGCCATGTATTATTTCTTCCAGTATGTAGGTATCACACTAGAAAATATAGCTATAACTTTTCCACTCCAGGAAGCAGTAAAGCCTCTACTAAAATCTTCAAGGCAATCATTCACACACTGATGTATGCTAATGACTCCCCCTCAGAAGCCAGCACACAAGGTGACAAGCAACAAATTCCAGTTTATTCCACAAAGTCAGCCCAAAGTTATAAGCTTATAGTTTAAAGAAAACCAGAGTCATATATCAGACTAAATTATCAGAAACTCATCAGGGTCAACAATCTTCTAAGATGATGCCACAGAGAAATAAAGACTCAGAGTCTAGGGTGTGTGTGTGTGTGTGTGTGTGTGTGTGTGTGTGTGTGTGTGTGTGCAGGCTTCACAGGAACATGTACCACATTAATAGGTGGGATTGTTAAAATATTTATCAGTAATCTCAATATTAGCCAACAAGACAGAGCAAAACACTCAGGAACTTAAACATCTTGGGAAAGATTTATTCCATATTTTGGAAAGAGACACATAAGTAGTTCAGAAGGAGCTGTAATTCCTGAACATTAAAGACAAGTGCTAAAGAACTCCTCATACTGATATCTTCCTGACTTTGCTTTTCTTTGAGTCTTATTTTAGGCTCTCTTTTTAAAAAGATGTTTCCATACTGCAAGTTCACATTATTCTGCTGTCTTCTGCATAGCTCACTGCCATATCTAAGCACAATTAAAAATGCTTTGCATTCTTCCTAGACTCCAGCACCAATTTGGCACTAGTTTGGCATTCCAACCAGCAAAGCCATAAAAGTGAAAGAGCCCATGAAATACAAACCCACCAGGGAACAGAAATGCTTTACCATTTGATTCTAAAGTGCTGCCTTTTCTTGGGACAAAATGTTTCTACCAGATAATTTTTCCTTGGTGTCTAATATCTTGATATTTATAATGGCAATAGTTTCTAAATATCCTCCAGTTGGAAGGGGCTTTTTATTTAATTTTTCCATTTTTATTCAAATTTATGTGCTTAACATGAGTCAATTATTTACATAGGTGGGAAATATTTCTAAAACCTAATAAGTATAGTTATTGTAGATATTTAAACTACTCGAATGATTAATAGAAAACTGGTAAGCTTTGTACCCAGAGATGTCACCAAGGCATGAGAGAACAGAAGAGAAAGCAGAGGGCCAAGGAAAAGAATTAGCTAGCACCCCTGCATTGCTCAGTTCATCTGGATGTTAGCAAAAGACAACTGCAATTCTAACTTCATATGCAAGGTTTCACTCAACCAAGAGACTAAATGCTTTGAATTAACAGCTCATGCAGCTGCTTCTGACAGAGCAGGATGCCCCAGTGAAAAGCCAATACATCTTTATTAGGACATGACGGAACCAAATGGGTTTAGTGGTCCTGGGTCCCCAGAGTCTCTTTAATGCTAAGCTCATTCTGTTTCCTTTCTACCAATCCTTTTGTATCAATTAATTCTTAGAGTTAATTACACATGCAGTTTTAATCTTTAGGTAATTACAAACAATTAATAGTTAGGAGAGAGAATTAGCAGTTCTTAGTTTGATTATCTATATAATTAAAAGGGGTGGTAAGCTAGAGTTGACAAATAGCATCTTAATCATTTGAATAATCAAACCTAAAAAAGTTGCTTGGGTAGCTGAATTCTATCTACTATATTAGTTGAATTTTAGAATAAATAACTAAAAAGTCCATTTAAATTAATTTACATATATATATCATTTATATATATATATCATTTTATAAAACTAAATAATGTATATATTCTAACATGACTAAAACTACCTTCTTTTGTTTGCTTAAAATGAACTGTTCTCAAATAGATTCAAGAAAAATAAAGATATGTGTGGAAGAAAAAAAAAACAATAATTTCCTCAACATTCTGAAGTTCATGCCTGACACATCTATAAAAACTGATTAATAGGAAAACATCCTATACATTTATCAAATCTCTATTCTCAATCTGAAAGATAGTAAGAAAAGGCTTAATACCTCCTAACAGAAAGTAAGAAAGAAAATGAAACATCTCTCTCTACTCACTCCATCAAAATCTACTTGGAATCCACAACTCTAGCAATGCAATCCTGACTCTGAAGAAGGTATGCTGCAACCCTAGTGTAAGGGAAAAGCTCATTGCAAAGGCTGAAACTGGAAGGTTTGGTGGCAATACATGAGGATTATAATTTTTTATGCCCTAAGTAGATAATGATAATTAAGAATGAAGAAACAGAGTGAGAAAGATCTTACCTCAGCAGAGCCAGAGTGTTCTAGGTATATATCTGAAAAGTATTGAGGACAGTAGAGAACAACACATCGGCACCCATCAACAACCACAAGTGGGTAATTGATATACCTGAGGTAAATGGGTAAAGCTGAGAAAAAAAAATCACATGTTGTACTGCAAACATTCACTTGGATAAAGCTCCTTCTCTTTATGCAGGCCTATATCCATGGTAATGTGACTTAACGTGTACTGAAAATTCAATTTGCAAAGCAATTCACAACACACTTCCTGATCTAATCTAACACTAACCCAGAGAGTCATGGATACCAATTCTGTCCCCATCTCACAGATAACTGACAGGATGTTGTGTAAACCTGGATGTGAATTTGAAGCCTACCTGATGGATACAGAAAAAGACCAATGGCTGATTCAACAGTGCCTGAAAAGATGCTGACATCCTCACACTTGTAAATGTTCCCTTCTATGTCACAAGAGATTTCTCAGATGTGATTATACTAAGGATCTGGAGAAGAAAGATAACCTGGGGTTATCCTGGTGGGCATTGCATGTAATTACAGGTGTCTTTATAAAGTCAAGTGATATATGAGAGCCCAAGAGGAACAGACTAATGATGGAAACCACAAGTACATCAGAGTGACTGGGACAGGGATTGTAACAGAGATGCAAGTATCATCCATAAGCCAGAAAGAGCAACAAAATAGATTCACCATTAGAGTCACAAGAAGGGACCAAAACTATAAACAAGCTAAGTCAGTGAAGCTGATTACATTTTTTCTTGCCTCTAAGATCATATTCAGAAAACAGTCATGACAGAATTGACATAGCAAGTGTTTTACCATTGTCTGAGTATAATCCAGATGTCCGGTGTTTGTTATTATAGCAACCACAGGAGACAAACACGGTCTCAAATAAAATTCCAGGAAAGGAACTTAAATAAAAAAAAATTTTAAACTTTTAAATTTTATTTTATTATTTTATCTCTATCATTGTTTTGCCTGCATACATGTCTATGTACCATATGCATACCTAGTGCCCTTGGGTCCTAGAAAAGAACATCAGATCCCCTAGGACTGGAATTACAGATGGTTGTGAGTTGCCATGTGGATGCTGGGTCCTCTGGAAGAGCAGTCAGTGCTCTTAACTGCTGCAGTGCCTTTCCAGCCTCCTCCAAAAAATATTCTGGTAGACCCAGGGTTAAATTTTTAGAAAAATATTTGGTATTCTCATTATAAAAAACAATAATTAAAGAAAAAATAAGACTATCAAAACTAGTAAGAATTGTTAGAAAAATAAAATTAGAAATGAGCACTTTTGTAAGACAAGAAAAACAAAGAAATAAAATGTAAATAGAAGACTTCAAATGTAGTTTGGAGTCAGTGGGAGGGTTTGAGAGCATAGAATACCAAATTACTGGACTTGGCAAGCACCCCTGGGATGCAGATGATGAACATCCAAAGATGAAAAGGACAGGACGTTAGAACATACTGAAGACAAAAATAAGTAGCTCTGTAATGAACCACACATTACTGAAGATGAAATCAGGACAATTATAAATGAAGTAATACTATGCAACAAATTCCTGAATTGAAAAATGATCAGAATTTTCTAGTAAATTGGTTATTTTTTTTAAGTTTGGGTGATACTAACTGAAAAATACATTTGTTTATAATTATATCCTACAAAATTAGAGGAATGAAAATTTAAATTATAAGAATAAAGAATATTTGTTATAGATTTGAAACAGGAAAACATGTGCAAAGGTGTAAAACTCAGATAGACTCAAATTCATTCTGGGAGCCAACAAAAGAATCAATAAATAATAGACCAACAACAGGATTTTCTGAATAAAGAAAAGTTGCAAAACAGAAACTTTATAAGTAACTTTTCTTCAGTGTTTAAATTCCAAAGGGGAAAATTCTCAAATCTGCTGAGAAAATCTTGCTTTTTGTTTGAAAACCCACACAATCCTCTGAAGACTAATACAGGAATCAAAATTAAGGATGGAAGACCCTGAAATTCTGGCAAAGAGAAGCAGAATTCTTCTGATAGTGCATTTGATTCTTAAAGGATCATGTGTTCCCATGCATTCCACAGGCAGACTTAAAGGCTGGAGCTGCCTACTTCCTGCTCACAGCCTTATCTGCATAGTAGACTTTCCCAAGAACCCAATCATTAGATTCTAAAATATAAGCTTGAACTCAACCCACTATAAATGGTCTGTGAGCTTTCAAGTGGCTTCCTGGGCAAAGTTTACCAAAAGCCCAAATCTAGTGGACTACCCTGGATGAACACCTAACTTCATTGGAAGCCTGTACACAGATATTGATATGAATTCACAACATGCCTCCATGGTTGGGCATGCCCGGCAGACCTAGACACTTCTGCTTAGCTAGTTCCAGTTCAAAATAGCCATTTCCGGGTCAAAACATCTGGCATGACCAGGACCCCGTGGCTTTGCGTGGTTGAGTAAAGCGCACACCGCAACTGTGTGATCTATGTGCATGCGTGGAGTAGCCACATATGCCCGTGTATGCAGGCGTAGCCCAGCCTTTATAAGCCAGTGCCATATTCCCTGGCTCCACTTCCTCTCTTGATCACGTGTGTTTTCTGCAGGCCTGTGCACGTCTGTCTCTCTCTTTCCTATCTTAATAAAACTCTTGTTAATGGATTTTGTCATGTTTCGTGACATTTCCTCGCAGGGTAATAAAGATTGGATCCAAGAACAATAAATGGCTATTTTCATTTTCATAGAACTTAATGACTTGTCTGTGGGAGAATACCCGCTGGGCTACACCTGGCCTAGCTCCAGAGTGGAAGCAGGCAGCCTTTATCCACCTTTTGCTTCTCATTTACCTTTTGTTTCTCTTATGTCCTCTGTGTGATCTTGTCTGAGAGTTTCCCAAGGCTACAAAGCATATGCAAAACTTGTTTGGGAACAATCCAACAAATTGTGACATTACTTGATCAAGTGTTTGCATTTGGCATTTTCCCTTTGGAGACCCAGGCAGGTTGTTTTGAGGATATGGAAATCAATTTGCTTAAGTGTAAATTTGGAGAACAATAAAAAAGCCCTTGACTAAGAGAAGGTGGCTCAGTCTCTCTGGCTGTGAAAAGGCTGAGTGCCCCAGCTGCTAGAAGGCTAAAGAGATTCTTAAGGTGCTGTGTCTCCTTCCAGACCACATGAACCCACACCTGCACAACTACACTTGTCTCTTTTGTAACAACTCTTCTGCAGCGGCTGAAGCGCTCCATTCCCCTTCCACGAAGCCTCTCACTAGGCTATGGAACAACCCCGAAGTGTCCCCATGGAGCTGCACGGCTTAACTAGGAAAAAAAGTATACCTTGAAAACAGAAGGTAGGATAAAATATATCTAAAGTTAACAGCAATCATTCCAGGGTGGTGAAATATCAGATAACTGTCAGTATTTATTTGGTGGTGGAGTTGATAGTGCTCAATTTTCTGCAATATTGAATCAATCTGTATCAATTTTCTGCAATAAACCATATCTAATTGGAAGCTTAGAAAGATACATTAAAAATATAGCCACATATTGTGAAGCAAAATTAAGTTAAAATTATAGACAAAATCAAGCTCTAGAGACAGCACGGAACTTGAACATTTGCTTCTTGTGAAGCATTACAGTAAAAACTAAATTTTGCTCTTTTTTCTAAAAAGGATAGTTTATACTTGCAACAGGAAATTAATTTTGGTGAAACTTCCTTTGAACAAATAAAAACTAAAAATAAACATTTTCCTTAAAATTACCATCAGTGATACAACTTTGGGTGTTTGAGGCTAGGAGGACAACACCATTCAAGACTCCAATGTTGTTGTAGTCCCTTCCCAGGAAGAAGGCTGGCAGAATGGCTTAGAGAACCAAAAGGCTTAGGAAGTGAGGATTTCTGCAAGAATGCACTCAAGGACCAGTTCTCCCGCAGACCCATCAGAAGTGCAATCTGCAAACACCTCGTTTCTCATCTTTGCCAGAAGTCACATAGACACACACAGCTCATGCTGGCAGCAAACTCTAGGACTAGGGCTGTGCCCAGCGTCTGTTGAAGCCCATGGTCGCCTTGCCTGCCACAGAAGAGGTGCTTAATTATTCATCTTTTAGCAAGTGGATTCATCTATTTCTAATTGCTTTTGGTTTTGATTTTTCTATTGAGACAGGGTCTCACTATCTGTATATACAACCCAGCCTCAAACCCATGTTCCTCCTTCCTTAGCTGCCCAAAAGCTGAGTGCTAGCACATCCAGTTTAATCAAATTTCGTTTAGAGAGCTAAATGATATATGCAAGCGTGACAGACACAAGTCAATTCATTGGTTTTTAGGCGAGAGAGAGAGAGAGAGAGAGAGAGAGAGAGAGAGAGAGACAGAGACAGAGAGACAGAGAGAGAGACAGAGAGACAGAGACAGACAGAGAGAGAGAGAGACAGAGAGAGAGAGACAGACAGAGAGAGACAGAGACAGAGAGACAGAGAGAGAGACAGAGAGACAGACTTGGGGAAACTGAACTGTGGCTAATAATTCAGTGTCTTTTTCCTCAGTAGTTCCCTTCATTACTCTAGAGACAGCAGCAACTACTTTTTAGTTAACCTGATGTAATTTTAATTTTTTTTAGAACTTAATTTAGTTTAGTAAGACTGCTTAGTGCGTACCCTGCCACTGAAGTTTGACCTCTAGAACCCACATAAAGTAAGAAGGGGTTAACAGACTCCAAGAAGTTGTCATCTGGCCTCCACATGTATGCCATGGCACATGTACAAGTGCACACACACACACACACACACACATATAATGATAATGATAGTAAATTTAATTCCTCCAGATTCATTATACATTGGTATTTTGACCCTCTGATCTTACTTTAGTCAAGATTCAGATTTTCAACTTTATATATATCAGATAAAAATAGGACTAGATTTTGAGGAAAGTAATTTGGCAGTAATCAAAGTCTTTTTCAAAATGTTCATATTTTAATGAAAAGCCATTTGCTGGATTATTTAATGAAGAGATAATCTACTGTGTTAATTACTTTTCTATTGCTGTGATAAAGCACCGTGAACAAGGCAGCTCACAGAAGGAAGTGTTTATTAGGCTCATGGCTCCAGGGGGTTAGAGTCATCATGGCAGGGAATTGGGGCAGCAGGCAGAAGGAACAAATTCACATCCAGAGTGGACTGAGAAGTACACAGTGCTTTTGAAACATTAAGTCTGCTGCTTTCCCCAAGGATACTTCTTCTCCAGCAAAGCCACACCTTGTTAACATACTTAATGTCACCGACTGGCAATTAAGTATCCAAACTTCTGAGTCTATAGGGAGCAGTCTTATTCAAACCAACACATCTATGAAATGTGAGGAAAGATTAATGGAAGTGTTTAGTATAGAATTATTTATTCTTACTTTTACTTGTTTTTTTTTTTAAACAGAGTCTTAACACTGATTCCCAGGCTGGCCTCAACTTCACAACAAATATCTTGCTACACCTTCCTCTGTGCTTGAATTACAGGTGTGCACAACCCTGGTCAATTTGGTTTTTGTTGTTGTTGTTGTTTTTGTTTTTGTTTTTTTTTTAAGGATTATACAGAAAATAACATAACCTGAGATAGCAGTTCTCAGGAAAATCTACATGAGGTGGACATGTGGCTGGTGTCTTGGGAATGTGGCAGGTAAACACTTCTCCACTAATGTAAACTTCCCCAAATGATTAAGCCATCTTAATTAGTAAATTATAGAATTTATGCTGAACATCTACTTTCCTTCCAGAGATCTCAAATACTGGTGTACTCTAAGAATATGAGGTCTATGTAATTAAACTCCAATAATATTATTGGGTAAATTGGCTGGTAGAATGACTCAGCAAATAAAGGCGCTTGCTAACAAACCTGAGGACCTGAGTTCAACCTCCAGAACCCACATAATAGAAGCAGAATCTAGACTCCCAAAAGATATGCTCTGAATTCCACATGTACAGGCATAGGCAGATACACAGATGTTTGGATGGATGGATGTCGATGCATGGATGGGTGGATGTGGATGGATGATGGGTGGATGGGTGGATGGGTGGGTGGGTGGGTGGATAGATACATGCATGGATGGGTAGATGCATGAATTGCACCCATTTCTTGAAACCCCCAAAGACCACCAAGGAACTGGTTTCTGATGCAATCACATAAGGGTCCTTATATTGTGAGGTTCAACCTGGGCCACCTCATGCAGATGGAAGGATATGTGGCAGTGGCCATGAGCCCAGGTATAGAAAGTTTTTATAGGGAAAAACCATAAGCCGGGAATACATGCTTGGGTGGGTAGAAGGGATAAGGGGCTAGGTGATTTTTTTGAAACTATTAGTCTAGATTTTCAGCATGAAGCCACATTTGAAATCATTGGATTGAACAGTATTATCTGGATTGCTCATCAGGATTATCTAGATATCTTCAAGGGCTATAAACCACAGACAGAATGTCTGCAGGAACATACTGCCCTGTATGTGTTCAAGTTGTCCTGGCACATTTCTGAGGTCCTTCCTGGAACTGCATATAGCAGGTGGTCTAAGATGGTGTCCCTACCCTAAGATGGGGCCTGTATTGTCTTCACAGAATGTGTGGAGATAGACAGATGCATGGATGGATGATATGATGAAAGGGTAGATTAATGAACCTACTTTTAAAGAGAAACTACTTGTTTAGAAATGTTATACATTGCTGTAGATTTTATTTTATTGATACAAATTTAAAGTTAATTTTGTTATACTGTATATATATTTCTACTCTTGTTTGAGGTATTATGTTTATGTAACTCATTTGGATTGTAATGGATAATTTAAAAATACAGATTAATAATTAGTCCTTTATGATAGTCAAACTTGTAGCCGTGTTAGTTAAGTTTTCTAGGTATACATAGATATATTTTAGATAGATAGATAATCTTCAAACACTTGAAAGACCTACAGAATATGGCATTTGAAATATTTTTAAAAATTTAGACTTTCTAGACATTGAGACATCTCTGCTCCTGGCAGCACCAATTTACTACAGAGAGGAGGATGGGCATTGAAGACACTCTATATGGAGTTTATCTTCTTCTTGGGAAAAAAATAGCCATTTGGGCAAAAAACTGTTCTTGCCTGGACTGCTTGATCAACTGGACATGCAGGACCCATAGGAAGTTGACCACTGAACTTTGCTTGGCAAAATGGTCCTTCAGGTTCCTGCTTCACAGAGGAAACTGCCAGACATTCTACAGGACACAAAGAAAAGTGACTGAGAGACTCTAGACCTGTGGGCTGAAGACAGATGCCCCAACTTAACAAAGGAATTTGGATGACTGTCAAGGATGCCAGCTGTCTCTGTCTACTCATGCAAGACTCTTGAAAGTTGCTTGTGTCCTTCTCCCATTTCTCAGGTAATAATATATCTTCCTGCCCTCTTTCTGAAGTCTTTGATGTAGTTGAAGACTAGATAGTTATAATTTTCCTTAGTTATGATAAAAGATAAGTTAGATATGAAACCTTAAGCTCACAAATATAGGATAGATAGGATATCTTCTTTAATTTTGCCAAATACAAATAGACTAGATATTATAACTGTAATTCTTGCTTGATAATTGTTTTCTTATATGTAATTTTACTATGTGAAAGTTAAAACCTTCCTTTTTGATAAAAAGGAAAGAGGAAGTGCTGTGGGATGTTCTGTATGCTCTGAATATGTTGCTCTGATTAGTTAATAAATAAAGTGCTGATTGGCCAGTGGCCAGACAGGAAGTATAGGCAGGATAAAGAGAGAGGAAAAGGGGAGAAAGTAGAAGGCTGAGTCAAGGAGACACTGTCAGCTGCCGCCATGAGATGTTAAGATACCAGTAAGCCATGAGCCACACCGCAACTTATAGATTAATAGAAATGGGTTAATTTAAGATATAAGATCTAGATAGCAAGAAACCTGAGCTGTTAGCCCAAACAGTTTAAATAATAAAACGTCTGTGTATTTATTTGAGTCTGAGTGGCTGCTGGCCTGGGTGGGACTGGAGAAAACTCCAGCTACAGATGGAAGTGTGTATGGAAGCATAGATGAATGGAAATATATATATTCTAATGAGTTCCCCAAAAATACAGTACTTCGCATTTATTACCATGACTCACTGTTGGAGGAATTAAATGGATCCTATGTGACCAAAAAGGGAAAGATCTAATAGAAGCTTGTTTTTGGATTCTCTAGACTTCATCCCACATATGCTTTCCTTTGTATTTACTGTTGCAATAAATAGTAATTGGGTCTACAACTATATACTGAATCTCCTGACTTCTAGCTAATTACCCAACCTAGTGTAGTCTTTGAAAACATGACATATATACAAACAAAAACTAAAAGTTAGAGATTTGTTGAGTAAATTTTAGTACATCATACATTAGATTATTTGTCAAAAAGTAAAATTATACTTATAAGATATTTCATAATGCAATAGTTACATAAAATCTTACTGTTTTTTAAATATGAACAAAAATTTTATAGACAAAAAAATTTGAAGACTAGATGAGCAGTTGTTCAGTGAACAAATTGCTTCCAGAAAAAGCTTGAGTACCTGAGTTCAGATATCCAGAACCAGTATAAAAGATAGGCATGGCCCCACGCATCTATATCTCTGGTAGCTGGATGCGTAGACCAGCATACATTGGTTGCTCACTAGTGAACCAAACTAGCCAAAACATTAATCTCTGGGCACAATGAGAGACTCTGTCTCAAGAAACAAGGTGGAGAAGGTGGAAAAGTGATTATAGATGACATCTCAATATCAACCTCTGGCTGTGACACACACACACACACACACACACACACACACTTAATATGTGCCACATATTAAAAGTTGCCAACATATTTGACTTTTGATTTAGTCAAAATTTTTTCTATAATCCTCTGTCCTCTTTTGTTATGAATAGGCTTATTGTAGAGCTGATGAGGCCTTAAATACCTGTCTCAGATGCAGCCATCTTCTGGGGAAAGTTACAATTTTTTTTTTCATACTGGTGGTCATACAACTTATACTATAACTTACCTATAAAATTAGGAGTTGCAGTCTGAGATCTCAGAGAACAAAATGGGAAACAGTCAATAACTCTGAGATAATACATGAGTTAGACACAAGAGAGTTGGACATGTTTAGCTTTCCAACTCTGTCCAGGTTGGTGTCAATATCACATGGAAACAATCTGGTAAACTCACATCTTAGTATTGTAACAATTTAAATGCTAAGTGAACTAGCAGAAGCAGGGTATATTGGCTGAAAGGGTAAGTGACTTCTCTAATATTCTGTGAAGCTGACTGATAATCCCCACACTGAGAAATCTAGAATCCAGAAACCAGGGTAAAGGATGGACTTTCCACATAGGCTTCATCACAAAGGGAATGCCTAGTGCTTTATAAGGAAGATGACCTACACATTTGGCTTTCCAGGAGTTCTAGCATATAAGAATATGTTTGTTTTGTAATGTATCAGGATGATTAAGCTTTAGGAAACAAAATTATCTATAAAAGTTTTCAATGCAAATCTAGGTTTTTTGTTTATTCACAGGTTATTCATGAGCTGGAATTATTGTGCAAATTCTGGAATGAGCTGATCCCCACTTAGAAAACAAAAATAAGAATCTAATTTTTTAAGGAAGCTTGAGTTTGTTATTTCCATCTGCTTTGAGAATTTGCCCATCAGAGACTGAAGATCATTAAAGCATTATTATCTTTACTAAAAGCTCACTAAAAGGATACATTAAAGAAGGAAAAATTGAGATTAAAAATAAAAAGGTAATCACAGAATAGAATTTTAGCCATATTTCCATCCGTATAGTCATTCCATAATACTGAAGCCAATTAAAATTTTCTGAAATTACTGAGGCTCACAAGGTATAAGTTTGTAAAGTCATAGCAAACATCATACAAGCAAGATTAGTTAAATGAGCTAAGGCACAAACTCTATCCTGATAAACATTTACAACTATTTGTTGAAGAATTAAGCATTTCTGCCTGTCCTTTCTCTTCAGTGCTTTTGTCAAATAAAAATCAAATGTGAAACATAAATCAGAATTTCTATGTACTATAAATAGAAGACCAAGTTCTGAAAGGATGATGTCAGTTCTATACATTAACACTTTAGGCTTTATCTATGGAACTTAGGTGGATGTGGGTTCTGCTCCCATTATTACCAATAATTGAGCATTGACTGTACTATTGAAATATTTCACATTTTTTTTTACTTTTTATCAAAGAAATTTATTTGTATGTAAAGAAACAGGTTTTTTTGGTAATGTTTTAAAGGGGGAAAAATCCCACAGATTTTTTTCCAATTTCAAAAAATGAAAAAAAAATATTTACAGCAATATCATGAATTTTCAGAAGAGCCAGTGAGTCACATAGTATCCACAGTTGAGTCACAGCAGATGTCAGTATAGAAAACATTCACAATCCCTGGGTAATCTCATTTTCTAATTTATTTTCATCTTTAGCCCTGCCCCCCAATTATTTGACTTGGAATTAACTTTTGGAGGGACAGGAAGTATTATCCTAAAAACTAGGTTGGGAAACATGCTCAATGATAGAGCTGAGCTTTAAATTTTGAGTTTAAAAATGTACATCAGGAGCAGTGGGAAGGGTCTTTTCTTTTTTTGGTTTTTTGAGATAGGGTTTCTCTGTGTAGCTTTGCGCAATTTCTAGAACTCAGTTGGTAGCCTAGGCTGGCCTCTAACTCACAGAGATCTGCCTGGCTCTGCCTCCCGAGTGCTGGGATTACAGGTGTGTGCCACCACCGCCCAGTGGGAAGGGTCTTAAAGTATTTCTCATTTGTGTATGGCTGTTATGAAATATTTCACATTTTTAAAAATTCATTCTTTGAAGAAACAACATACAAGCTATCTTAGAAGAAATTTTAAGAATCAAGGTTAAGTTTACTTCTCAAACTACCTTTCTAGTTTTCCCAACCACTGTGTCCACATAAGAACCTTTCCTTCAATGGCATTTCCCCTCTCTTCACATTTTCTTTGCTGCGTTGTCAGTGCCTTTCCCAAAGTGCAGCCAAGGTTCAAGGTCAAACTGTGACACCATCTTTTTCTTTCTACTCACAAAGCATATACAAATCCAAAGAAATGTGACTACAGGATTACAAATAACCTGATTACACATTAACACTGAAAGTTTTTCCAATATTAAGAAAATTACATCTTGTAGTAATTGAACTAATCATGATTCATTAACAGGCATGGTTATGGAGGCTGAGAACCAAGTCTTCACCACCGGGACAAAAGACAAATTACTACTTTGAATTGTGGAATTGCTTTTACATGTCTAATAATTTAGCCACAAATTTAAGTTCATTATGAGGCACAACTAGTGCATAAGATTGTCTGTACAAACTCAGTTCAATACCCTGAATGCTCAACAGTCTTCAAATTAATCAAAACAAGACCAGTCAATATTTCTTTGCCTTCAAATCTGTTATGCAAGATGTTTTCAATCTTTTGAAAGATTAGAGTAAATTTATCAAAGTCTCCTATACCTAAATGATCTCTCTCAAGTAAGGCATGAAGCATTAAACAGCTAATGGATATCAATTACTGATATGAATTTATTATTAATATTTGATTGCATTTTGGATAGATTTTTAAAAGAGATTCTTTATCTTTTATAATACAAGTTGAAAGATATTTATAGGTGAATTTTGTAGAATTTACTTCAAATAATCCAAGTAGAGAAGGGAATTGGGTAGATGAATGAATTAAATAAAACTGATTCTGAGTTCATAATAGTTGAGGCTGGATGATGAGACTATGTGGATTTAGTGTTTTACTCTCTTAAGTCTTGTGTACATATAGATTCTTCAATTAAAATTCTTTTTTGAATTGCATAGTATTTCAATATTCTCCAAAGAAAGGGGGAACCAAAAACTATCTCACATTGGTCAGGCCACAGAAAAAGAAATATCCCTACAGAAAGCAGTCAGAATGTAAATGTGAAGTCTGAGGATCAAGAAAAAACAATTGTGACTTAACTGAGTTGTAGACATGTCAGAACCCCTAGGCACTAGCAGCATATGTTCCCATTCTCCAAGTTTCCCTGGAGCTCACAATGTTGCTGATGAAGAGATGGGCAGTTGGACCTGAAAAAAATCCACTTCTAGGATGGATGTATATAGATTCTAGCTTGTTAAAGGTGGAGCAGAAAAATCTATAAGTCTTTCTCCAATATAGACATTGCTGAAGTACAATATTCTAGAAAAACTCTCATGACTATATCTCTACACTGATTCCAGACAAAATTTGCCTCCTCCTTGGGGAGGAAAAAGAAACCCAACTCAGCTTCTGAAGCCACAATAAGCTCAAAAGGGAAGTCAGGTGAGAGTTGACAGGAAAGGAAAGTTGTAGATGAGCAGGATAGGAAAGCCCTTAATGAGCAGCTGGGAAGGGAGCTCAGCAATACATAAGAAGTGCTATATCATGAGCAGTACTGTGTAGGCTGAAAAGGCAAGGTTGATTTAAATGTGGAAAAGTAATCCATGTAGTTTACTATTTCAACAGACTGTGGAATAAACCAAGTAATCTTTTATATAGGTGTATTAAAATATTTTAAAGATATATATAACAAATATGTAAAACTTTTGCAAACATTTCACATTTATAAATTTTCTGGAGAACTTCATATATGAGTATTGCATTTCATCATTTTCACACATCCTTTCCCTGTGCCATGTCATGAGCCCTTCTTCAACATTTAGGTATGCACACACACACTGCTCAGTCCATTTAATTATATATCAGGGGCTCATCCCTGAAGAAAACTGATTCACTTTTATTCTCTTTCATTCCCCACCCCATCCCTCTCTCTCTTCCTCCCTCCTTCCCTCTCTCTCTCTTTCTCATCTCCTCCAGAGAACCCTACCTAATATAGATTACAGTCATTTCAAAACTTAAAACATTAAGATTAAATTTAATGAATAACATCTAAGAACTTTACAACCAAAATAGAAAATTTTGCTGAGCAACTATAAAGGACCCAAATAAATGAAGATAAATTGAAAGATCGATTGTGACCTAATTAGGTAGTGCAGAATTGTCAGAAGCCCAACAAAAGGAGTAGCTCTTCCTCTTAACTGATGGCAAGACCTGAGGGGAATTACTTCTGAGAAGGAGTGTGGGTCCTAACTACTGGCAGAGAGGGGCAAAATAGTCTAAAGAAGTCTGTTTTAATACAGACATTGCAAAAAGTACACCAGGTTCACCTCTGAAGACAATCTTAATGTTGTTATTCTATTCCCACATGGATTCAAGGTATTCCTAGCTAGAATCGCAAGAGATGTTTAAACTATCAATTGAATGATAAATTAAACTTGGAGAAGCATAAGAAAAAAAGCTGAAAATAACACAAAAGGGGAAAATTGAAGGACACACATGACCTCATACTTTTAAAGCTACAGGTTAAGTTAATGTGGATTATGGAAAGGAATGCAGACAAACCAATGGAGGAGCACAATATAAATTCCTGGATTCAGCTTACACATGTAATATCAAAGACAAAGTTATAGACATGATTCATTAAAGAAAAAGTCACTTCAATGTATGATAGCATCTTAAAGCATACACAGAAATCAATTTAAGATTAGTAATAAAGATGGAAGCTAACTCAACCAAGCTGCCAGGGAAAAATGAAGGAGATTTTCACAACCTCAAGCAGGCAAAGGTTTTTACAGAGGACACAGAAGGCATAAGCCATAAAATAAAAAATTGAAAAATTGGACTTTATCATAAATAAAACCTGCACATGGGAGATGGTAAGGAAAGAGTAGAAACTACTGGCTGTTGTAAACACAGTACATGACAAAGGACTTAGAACACATGCAGGTTCCCGGGACTCAGTATCATCCAGGCAAGTCATCCCATTTTAATAGTTGACAAAAACCGGGCAGTGGTGGCACATGCCTTTAATCCCAGCACTTGGGAGGCAGAGGCAGGCAGATCTCTGTGAGTTTGAGGCCAGCCTGTTCTACAGAGCAAGTTGCAGGAAAGGTGCAAAGCTACACAGAGAAACCCTGTCACGAAAAACCAAAAAAAAAAGTTGGCAAAAGACAAACCCCACAAAAGAAGACAACTGAAGAGACTGCTCTGTTGGTAGGAACGCATGTCTGACAAGCATGGAGCCCTGAGCATGGCTCCCAGTGCTCATGTAGAAAGCTGAATGCTCGACATACAGAGTAGGCCTGAGGCCCCTGCACTGTTAAGGAGCAGAAAGAAGAATGGAAGGAGCTTGCTGGCCTCTACTCCCCAGCCTCGCTGCAAATTCAGTGAAAGCTCTATCTCAAAAGAGGAAGACAGGGAGTCAAGCAGCAGAGGGACATCTGACATCCTCTGCAAGTACGTACACTCACACAAACATTCATGCACTGTATACATACATATGCATGCAGACACACATGCACACATGTACACACTCACACAAGCATGCATGCACCACACACATACATAGGCATGCATGCACAAAAGCATGTGCACACATGCATATACCACACAATGCATATTTTTTTCATAAAAAGAAGGCAGACAGATGGAAAATATGCATGTAAAGCAGTATACCCAATGGTTACCAGGAATGATGGTGGAAACAGAGGCACTAGAAAGATACACTTAAGGGTACATGCTTATTGCTCTTGCAGAGGACCTGAGTTCAGTTCCAAGCACATAGATCAAGTGGCCAACAACTCCTATAAATTTAGCTCCTAGGGATCCAGTGCCCTCTTCTGATACTGAGGGTATCTGCATACATGTGCCCATACTCACACACAGACATATAGATAGATAGATAGATAGATAGATAGATAGATAGATAGATAGATAGATATTAGATATTAATAACTATGTGAAAACTGAAACTTGAAACCTCAGTGGGGGTCAGCCCACTGAAACCATTAAAGTAAGCAAGACTGGAAGCATTAATACATCAGAGAAATGTGAAGCAACTGAAATGCACATACATGGCTGATAAAAACAGCCATGGGACCGTCACTGTGGAAAAGTCTTTATTTCCTAAAGAAGTATGTGCCTGTGCTATAATCCACCAATCTCACATCCAGGTATTCACCTGATAAAACAAAAGCATATGACAAAACAATTTGTACAAATGACAATGACAGCTTTACTTACATTAGCAAAGAGCTAAAAATAATACAGATATCCATAAACAAGAGGGTATAATTAAATACTGTGGTATAGACAGACTACTCACATAAATAATTCACTGATATGGTCAAGAACATGGATGACTGCAACTACATTAAACTAAAGCACAAATTGTATGATTCCAATTCTATGACATGCTCAGACTGGCAGGGATTACAATGTCCAGTCAGTTGAATATGATCACCAAAGTCACACCACTCAGCAATCTCCTCTAGAGGTGGAAGGTGGACAGAGGCTGAGAAGGAACAGAAGAGCTTTCTGAGGTGATAGAAATGTTCTCTGTCTTGATATCTATTTGCAAAGCTGCTGGGATGGTGACTTGAGATCTGGGTATCTCTGTGTTCCAGTGATTGTAAATCATATTCTAATGAGCTAATAACGAAAAGTTCAGTGTTCTACATCTATTGCTACCTTCACAGTGGCACAGCACACTACTCATGGTCCATTGCCAAGTCAAATATGAGTTACTTCCTGAAAGGTTTAAGGCTTGTTAATCATAAGTATACCTTTAGAATAAGTAATCCACATAATAAATTAGAGTGCTTAGAAATTGCAGCAGCCAAGTCAATTTTCCGGGGATAAGCTCTTAGGTTTCTTTTTTTTCCTGGCAAACATTCTAGATTCCAAAATTGAATTTTAAATGTTGTGTTTACTTCACAATTTATAAATAACTTCATCTGGTTGTCAAATTTACAATGAGAAATATATGCAGGAGGGATTTCCTAGCCCATTGACTGGTATGTAACAGTTATCTTATTTTCTTGGTTATGGCTCTTGTTTGCTTTGCTTGCTACCAAGGAAATCTGATGGAGCCAAGATTATAATAAAAGCTTTAAACAACCTTTTGCTGCACACTTCAGAAAACATGTGTTTGCATCTGCATTTAACTCTGATAAAGCAGAATAGTGGGAAACAGAGAAGAATTATAACTAGAAGCATAAAATAAAGCAACTGTCATTTTATTTAACCAATTGGTGGTTTTCTCCACATTTAATATTTTCACAATATCTATAGTTTTACAATCACACAAAACCCTCATGTGTTTTTAATTATTCATTTCTCAGAAACACTAGAAATTGGAAGGATGTAAATACCATTTTTTAAAGTGCATGCTCTCAAGATGAGTTGTAGGAAACCTTGTAGAGAGCTGCGTGCAGCCACACCTTAAAGATGGCACTGGCTTCTGCCCTCTGCCCTTCCGATGGCGAGTGCTCGAAGTGGTAAACAAATCCTTATTTGGCTGTGGCTGGAATCGAGTGTTGCTTGCGTTTGCATGGACCAATGGACAGCGCCCACGTGGCTGCTCAGGGTTGGCAGCCCATGCCTACTTAAGGGCTAGGAGAGGCTCGCCCGGGGAGAGACATCACTTGTAACAAGGTCCTGAATAAACTGCTTAAAGAAGAGCTCTGGTGTTGCGTCATCCTTGCTGGTCAAGGCAGGCGTGACAAGTGGTGGCCCATATGGGGAACCTCCTCATCTCTCCGTGCTGCTCAGAACTTTCTGCAGTCAGGGGTATACCGGTAAGTCCTCAGGTAAATTGGGGATCCACAACAAAAGCGGGGTTTTGCTCTCACCTGTAAATAGAGGGGGAGCGGGATAGTAGAGCCGTGACTACAGTGGACGGGTAATCAGGAAACAAAGTAAGAAAGTGAAACCAGAAGGCTAGGGCTGTTTGGTAAAGGCTCTGAGAAACCTCTAAAATTGAGGAAGAAAGGATATACTAAGATGGGCGCTTCCTCCTCGCACCCAATTTTTCTGGCTCTTATTGAGCTCCTTCTTTCCAAGAAATTAAAGATTAAGAAAAGCACCTTAGAAAGGTTTCTGGAAGAGTGTGACATCGTTGCTCCCTGGTTCGCAGTGTCTGGTAGTCTCACAGTGGCATCATGGGAGGAGCTAGGACGTGACCTAGACTTTGCTGCAGAACAGGGAATGCTTAAGAATGGGGTAAGACCAGTGTGGAAATTAGTTAGAGGTTGCCTGGAAGATCAGAGATGCAATGACGCTGTAAAAAATGGACAGGCAGCTCTGGAGATACTCCAGAAAGAGAGGTCAGAGAAGGCAGCCTCTGAGAAGGCCACCTCTAAAAAGGTGAAAAACACAAACAAAAGGGACAGAACAGCTTATACCCTAGGCTTTCAGATTTGAAAGATTTTGAGGACTTAGAGTCCTCCAGTCTCTCTAATTCTGTCCTTGAGGATGAGGACATGGAGTCATTATGCAAGTTTTTGCAAAGTACCAAAATAAGAAAGAGATGTAAAGACCAAGAGAAGAGTCAGGGTGAAAAGGAAAAGGAGCAGGAGTCTGAGTCTCACGTCCCTCCTTCCGCTCCTCCACCACATCCTGACACGTTCCCTGTGCCATCGAATGTGGGGGCATACTTTAACCGTGATGTGTGGAGGAAAGTCAGATAGTAGAGTCGGATTTCACAGGTCCACTTAACTGTGGTACAGTAGGATTACTCATTGGTAGATCATCTACAACACTGAGGGGCTTACGGGTCCATCCTGGGATTATTGATTCGGGGGATTCCAAAGAATCCCAAGGTATAATGAAGAATATGGGCTATCATCCTAATTTTGGGTTAGGAAAATTTTTACAAGGAAGGAAAACTCCAATACAAGCACAACCAAGGCAAACCAGACAAGGACTGGATTTTTCTTAGGGGCCACTGAGGAAGGTATTCCCATATCTTGGAAAACGGAGGAACCAGTGTGGGTTCCTCAGTGGCCACTCTCCTCCGAGAAGTTACTTGCAGCAAAGCAACTAGTACAAGAACAGCTGAAAGAGGGACACATCAAACCTTCCCTATCTCCCTGGAATACTCCCATATTTGTTATAAAGAAGAAATCAGGAAAATGGAGGTTACTACATGACCTTAGGGCAATAAATGGGCAAATGAAGATTATGGGTCCAGTCCAACGTGGGCTCCCATTATTGTCAGCCTTACCAGAGGATTGGCCAATTATAGTGGTGGATATTAAGGATTGTTTCTTCTCAATACCATTGCATAGCAAAGATAGCGAGAGGTTTGCCTTTACACTGCCATCCATAAATCATGAAGAACCCGATAAAAGGTATCAATGGGTTGTCTTGCCACAGGGCATGGCCAACAGTCCTACTATATGTCAATTGTATGTAGCAACTGCCTTGGAACTTTTGAGACAACAATTCCCAAAGCTAAAGTGCCTTCATTATATGGATGATATACTTTTAGCAGCTAAAGAGGAATGCCTGTTACAGTCAGCCTATAGCTTTTTAGTTGAGGTATTGAAGGAAAAGGGATTATGTATTGCTCCAGAGAAGGTACAGCAAAGCAAAATTATAAATTATTTGGGGTCCAAAATAGGTAGTCATCAGGTCATGCCACAGAAATTAGAAATAAGAAAGGATCATCTTCGTACATTAAATGATTTTCAGAAATTATTGGGAGATATAAATTGGATTAGGGGCAGCTTGCAAATGGCCAATTATGAGTTAAAGCTGTTGTGTGGAATACTGAATGGAGATTCAGCTCTTGATTCGCCAAGACATTTAATGCCTGAGGCTAGGGAAGTCTTGAGAAAATTAGAGGGTAGGTTACATCAGGCTTTTCTCCAATGAGTACAGGATGTTTATGAAATCAGCTTATGCATTTTACCTACATTCTTGCAACCTACTGGAATTTTATGGCAAAAGGGACCTTTATTGTGGGTTCATCCCCAAATTTCTCCCACAAAGTCTATAGAGTATTATTCCACTGCTGTAGCATTACTTGCACAGCAGGGCATTTAGCAGTGTTTGCTACATTTCGGGACTTCCCCTAAGACATTAATCGTACCATATAATTCTAATCAAGTAAAAGTGTTATGTGCCACCATGGATGAATGGGCAATATTATGCTGCTCCTATCAAGAAAGTGTAGACTGCCATTATCCCAAACATCCACTATTGAATTTTTTTAAAGAGCACCCAGTAATTTTTCCTAAAATAACTGCTTCGCAGCCTATTGCTGGGGCCAGTGTTATTTTTACAGATGGTCCCAAAACTGGTTGTGGCGCTTACATGATAAATTCAGATGAGCCTGTTAAGCATCAATTCTCCCCTGGAGTGCCTCAGCAGGTGGAACTCTTAATTGTCATTGAAGTCTTTAAGGCCTGCTCCTTTCTATTGGTGAAATTATTAAGGCCACTCCACGTAGTTAAAAGGGAGGTTTATTTTGTGGGCTAACTTACAAATGAAGGGGTAGGTTGCAGGGTCTGGCAAAGGTATAGCGCAGTCCGGCGGTGTTCTCTAGAGAACTCTGCTCAGTCTACCTCCAGTGTCCAGGGTCCCGGAACCAAGAGAGAGCCCTCCTCTTGATCCTCGGTCTTCCGCTCCCTCCTCTGCCCTGCCTTGTGGGTGTGATCATTACCAAAGCCTCAATGGGGGTTGGAACTTCCAGGCCAATGCTGGGATGGCTATCCTCTACACCTTTCCATTTAATTTAGTCTCAGATTCAAGTTATGTTGTTAATGCTCTAAAAAGCCTTAAATGTGCAGGGCCGATCAACCCTTCCAGCTCAGTAGGCTCTTTATTCCAACAATTACAAGGGTTAATATGGCAACGTACAAGCCCATTCTTTGTATAACACATACAGGATTACCTGGGCCCTTGGCTAAAGACAATACTAAAGTGGATTTGTACACTAGAGAATGCAAGTTTGTGGCCTCTGCAATTCATTTTCCATAAATGCAATTCAATTTCCATAAAGAATACCATGTGAATACAAGGACATTACAACAACGATTTTTCATCTCATGTGCTGATGTGCACAAGGTGGTTCTGGATTGTCCCCAATGTGTTGTTTTCCATTATCCCCCTGGTCTGGGGGTTAATCCTCGTGGTTTGCTCCCCCTAAAAATATGACAGATGAATGTTACTCATATTTCTAAGTTTAGATGTGTCAAATATGTCCATGCCTCTGTGGAGACTTGTTCAGGTATCATACATGCCACCCCTATGACAGGAGAAAAAGCCTCTTATGTCATTGCTCACTGCTTAAAAGCTTGGGCCGCCTGGGGTAAACCTCAACTTCTAAAAACTAACAATGGTCCTATATATACTGGACAGAAGTTTGCCTCCTTCTGTCACCAAATAAATGTACAGCTGATACATGGCCTTCCCTATAATCCTCAGGGCCAAGGCATTGTGGAGCGTGCTCATCGCTCCCTAAAGGAATTGCTTCAAAAACAAAAAGGGGGAATAGGCTATAGCTGTACCCCGAAGGATAGACTTTCTACTGCGCTTTTTACCTTAAATTTTTTGAATTTGGATGCTTCAAATTACTCAGCTGCGGACAGGCATCAGTGTCTGCACAGCCAGGGAATGGTGAAGTGGAAGGATACCTTGACGGGTATCTGACATGGTCCTGATCCCGTGCTGACATGGGCACGAGGTTCTGTTTGTGTTTTCCCATAGGATCGACAGGATCCGATTTGGGTACCTGAGCGTCTGGTGCAAAAAGCTCAGGGCCATGCTGATGGTCCTCAGCCTGATATCCATGGGAACATCGGGGCAGAGATGGGGAATCCTTTCGGCATTTCCAAGACCAATACCAGTGCAACATGACTCTCACTTGTTCCCACGATTATTTATACCTTAGATTTACCCTACCTTCCCTTGGAAAAGGAGATAGCACCCATTGGGGAAAATAGATCATTCCAGTTATCAGAGTCCATATGTTTTCAACTGTTGTATAATAGATCTGAAGAGCCAAAATGCATCCCATTATATAATCAAACTGCTGCTTGGTTTGACCTCCCCGACTCTACTAGTGGCCCTTGTTTAAATACTAGTGCACCCTGGGTCCGGCGATGGTGGCCTATGAATCATTCAAATGAAGCGCCACCTATGCAGCCCAAGTGGGCCCCTTATTGTTGGGGAAATAATTGGGGTGGAGCCTGGCCACGGACAGGATGCCAGAGCCGAGGGTCTGTTTGGGCCAATGCCGGAAAGTTCTTTACCTTTTCACCAACCATTAGTACTTTTGCCAATCAAACTACTGTGGGATGCAATTATACTAACCAGGATCCATTCTTGTATAGCCCAGCCAATCCGTTTGACAATTGGCTCCTCTGTGGGATTAATGGCAGTTGTATGAATCTGGAGCCCATGGTCATGATAGGGGGAGGACAACAAGGTGTAAGTGAATTTAAGTGGTCTACTTCAAAACCTTTTGCATCCTGGGATTCCTGCAAACCTCGTCAAGAGGATTATCGTGTAACGACCTCCCCTGCTAACCCGACAAGGGGTGTGTCCGCTACCAATGCCGGATGTGAGGATGAGGGAGTAATACCATGGCAAAATGTATCATATTTTACATATGCTACAAATATGTCTAAACAGCTTTCTAGATACCTTACAGGTAATTGGAACAGACAATTTGATGCTATAGTGGATGAGCTTCGCTTAGCCATTGTTGCTGTTAATTCCACCCTAGTGGATCCTGGACTTACAGAGGGACTTTCATCCTGGATTTCTGCAGCCATGAATCATCTGAAGGAGTGGGCTGGACTAGGAGCCCTAGCTGGTTTATTGGTGCTCGTCTCCTTGGTATGCCTGTGGTGTATCTGTCGCATAAGGTTTTCACAGCGTCGTAATGCAGCCATGATCATCCAAGCCTTTACAGCCATTGAGGCAGAGCAGTCTCCCCAAGCCTGGTTGTTGAACCTTAAAGAGTATTAAGCACAGGATGCGAGGCTTGTGTACTGCACTCAAGATTGGTAAATACGATTTTGAGAAGAGCATGTCTGATAGCATGTGGGTTGATGCCCCAACTCCCACCTCTGTAAAAAGGGCATCGGATGGGTCAGGTGTCCTCTGGGTGGATGACACCTGGACAGACACTAGTACATGTCCAGTTTTGACAGAGGTCAGACCTCTACTCTTTCCTGTAGCTTTGCATAACAAAAAGGGGGAACTGTAGAGAGCTGCGTGCAGCCGCACCTTAAAGATGGCACTGGCTTCTGCCCTCTGCCCTCCTGACGGCGAGTGCTCGAAGTGGTAGACAAATCCTTATTTGGCTGTGGCTAGAATAGAGTGTTGCTTGCATTTGCATGGACCAATGGACAGCACCCACGTGGCTGCTCAGGGTTGGCAGCCCATGCCTACTTAAGGGCTGGGAGAGGCTCACCCGGGGAGAGACATCACTTGTAACAAGGTCCTGAATAAACTGCTTAAAGAAGAGCTCTGGTGTTGTGTCATCCTTGCTGGTCGAGGCGGGTGCAACAAAACCTGTCATTCAGTCGTCACTGGAAGAGAATGACTCAGAGGCTCTTAAAACCATGGAAAACATGCTAGTTCTTTTTAAAGTCTATGTACTTTTTTTGTAAATAGGAAACAAATCGTCTTGTGTTTTATAGCACAATGAGAGCCTTTGTGTTGGCCATCTGTGAGACTGTACTTGCTACCCGAGATCCCAGTGGCCACCTAAGCTGGACTCAGATAGATAGTTTGCATGCTCCTTTGTCTCATTCCCTCAGTCACTCCTGGGTTTTCTCCAGCCCTGTAGCAGGCTGTCTGCAGTGGCCTCTCCTCTCTCCCTCCTTTCCTCCCTCCCTCCTTACCCCTCCCTCCCTCCTTACCCCTCCTTCCCTCCCTCCCTCCCTCCCTCCCTCCCTCATCTAAATTTTTTTGCTTTATTTCCTTGTAGAGTAATTTAAGCCACAAACAAGAAAACCAGAAAGATAACAGCTTAGGGCAATGGAATTGTCCTCCTATCCAGGCTTTGGTTTTCTACCCCTTCAGATAATTCAGATAAGCTTGAGAGATATTATATGGCATACTTAGAATTTACAATGGCAATGAATTATTAACTCCAGCTTTTAAAACGTATGCCAACAAAATTACCTTGGATTTAAAAATAAGAACTGTAAATCAGTTCTGGACATAAGGAATAAACCTTTGCTTGTTAACTTTTTAAACCAAGTTCAGTTTTACTACAAATACATTAACTAAACAAATTAGTATTTGTCTATCTAGTGATATATTTAAATCCTCTGTGCACATTAAAAAATTAATATTCCAGAAAGTGAGTAGAGACATAAAAACTACAGAAAGTGACACAGAGATTTGTTTTATAGGGCTGATGGCATAAGTAATTAACATGACATCTAATCAATGGCACTTTGAAGAACTGCCAGCCCCAGTAATCCTTCTAGTCAAACCACCATGGCTCTCTTCATTTTTGAGCAAGAGAACTGCACTGTATTTGCTGGCATAGACTAGAGACCTTATGCATAGAGATTAATATAAACACTTCAAAAGAGTGGCACACATGCAGGCATTATAGTTCTCAGTGGACACAGTACAAACTGATAGAAAGAAGGATCATAAAAAATAAGAAATCCATTTTATACCCATCGCTGTGCAATTGAATGTATTATCTGAATAGTTGCTATAAATTAATTCAAATTCAATGGCAAAACAATATTTTTACCTTGTGCAAAGCAGTCAAAAACAGCAAAAAGATTTTTTTCCCCTTCAGCAAAAAAAGGGCCATTCTGTAATGTCAACAATTGCTGCCATCATCTATCTACTCTACACATGCATCAACCAACTACGCAAGAAAATTTGAAGGTCCTTCAAAGCTCAACCATCCAAAGACCACAGAGATTATCATTGGTTTAAAATACATTTGGAACACTAGAATACCGTTCCAGAGGATTAAGTTCAAAGAATGACTGTCTTTGGCTTTCCTGTGAGGTAGGATACAATAATAGATAATTCTTTTCAGATATAAAGATAGAGTCAAAAATATTTACTGCCCCATGATATTTGCATCATTCTTTGACATATGTATTATACAGAGAAAATTGTTCAGTATTTTTAATTGGAAATATTAACCATGGTTATTAATTTCTCAGCAGAGTTTACATAGAACATATTACTGTCCTGAAATAGTTTGGTTCTAAGGCATTAATAGTATCATTTGTCTATAGACCAATGCTGAGCATTTTCTTGACATTTTTGTTCAAAATACTTTAAATCAAAACATTATTTACTGAAGCTATAAAAATAAAAACAAGATGTGGTTTTCTCTAAGACAAACTAATTCTAACACCCAGAAGTTCTGCTCAGTACATGAATTTACTATCTACAACTACTGGGTGTGTTTATATTTGTGAGGTGTGGCTAAATAATGAATGCTTACTAAGTGTCAGGATAAGTGTTTATATTATTAGAGGAACAAGACATAGCCCCAGGCATTGAGTACATAGTCTAACAGAAAAAAAGAATGAAAGAATTCACAACCATTTGTGGTGCCACTTATTGTGGGATGTTCACTGGGAAACAATGCCCTGTTGGGATTTCAGGGTAGCATGACAGGTAAAGAGACAGTTCAGGTAGACATCAGGACACTGGGCAATTTCTGGCCCTAAGTGGAAGACAATAGGAATCATAAGGAGCTAGGGCACAGAGTCCCATATTCTCAGGGCATCTATACCCTCTTTTAGGATCTCTATAACTTAAGTGCATTGTTTTATGAATACACTGAGGTGTGAGAGAACCTAGTTACTATAATTTGGCCCAGCAAAGGCCCATGTTTTAGTTAGTCTTAGTTCCTAGGGAGCTTTTGTTGGCCTACTGGGAGATGGTAGAGGCTTCAAGGGGCAAGGCCTTCCTGTGAAGTAAGGGGATTTTCCCTACCACATCCCTATCCTGATGTTCTTATCTCCCACAGTAGGCCCACAGTAAAACACCCATAGACCGAAATCTCCAAAATGGTGGACCAAAATTCATTTTCCTCTTAAATTTATTGTACCGGGCATTCCATTACAGTATTGGGGAGTTTATTGGCACACATGTCAGCATCCAGAAGTTTCTCATGCCATCTAGAAAGATATTCAGGCAAGAAATGACTGGGATGCAGGGGATTCCTCATGAAACCTAAAGGTTTATGTAATACTGCAGTTTTCCTAGAGGCCATAAGAACAAAATCCAAATAAGTGTCTCTTGTGAACTAGGATGGTTCTCTAAATCCTGGTTTAAAACAGAGTTTTACTGTAAGTATATTTCCTGTCATAACTTTACAACACTCTAGATGATGCACAATGACCATCCTTTCTAGTTTGTCTGAAACAGCTCCATGAGGATACTGAGCATCACATTTCAGGGGAATCTTACAGGTTCAGGGCTGGCTGGACAAGCAGGTTACTCTGCAACTTCCTGCCCCAAATCCTCTATGGGAATAGGTGTCATCATTGCTTTCATTAGTGAAATGTGTTAATTTTAAAACCTACTACTACAAAATGACCCAAAAAAGCATACAAAACTACATGTGTATCTGAGTTTTACAGAAAGGGGCCCACTTAGTAGTAAAAACAGTGCCACAGAATCCTCACTTTCCAAAAAATCTTCTTTCCTACCAAATGAACCATTTTTATTTCTCTTGTAAATATTTCACACCTTTTTACATATTTGCAAATGGCCTTAAAAGAGAAAACCTTAGTTTTACATTTTTATTTGAACCTGATCTACCAAAAACAGCTTTGTGCTTTGCCTGTATGTTCAATGTTATATTAATAAAACTGATTCATGTCAATGCATGCTGTGTGCTTTTTGCTGTGAACTCCCCACTTAGAAGAATGGGTTTCTAAGTTGGATTGTTTCCAGTCTAAGGTTATTATGGGCTGTAGCACTGCAAGCACTCTCGTTCGCCCATCTGTACACATGCAAGATGTTCTTAGGTCTCTGCTAGAACAAGTTCAATCCATGGATCAGGAGGACCCTCAGGACTGGGGAGCTGCAGGGACCCCAACACGACCTGAGAAGCCAGAGACTGCCGTTGTAACAGGATTAATTTCTTTATTGCAGTCTGCGCAAATGACATATGCAGTTAAATATGGGAAGCCCTAGAAAAGTACAGGCTAGAAATAAGTCATGATAATGCTAATGGGACAGCAGCAGCAAGTGGGAGCTCCTGGCTATGCACATCCTCACGCATGCTCTGTACTCTCACACTCTGCACCCTCACACTCTGCACCTCCACACTCTGCACCCTCACACTCTGCACCCTCACACTCTGCACCTCCACACTCCGCACCCTCACACTCCGCACCTCCACACTCTGCACCCCCACACTCTGCACCCTCACACTCTGCACCCTCACACTCTGCACCTCCACACTCTGCACCCCCACACTCTGCAACCTCACACTCTGCACCCTCACACTCTGCACCCTCACACTCCGCACCCCCACACTCTGCACCCCCACACTCTGCACCCCCACACTCTGCACCCTCACACTCTGCACCCTCACACTCTGCACCCTCACACTCTGCACCCTCACACTCCGCACCCTCACACTCCGCACCTCCACACTCTGCACCCCCACACTCTGCACCCTCACACTCTGCACCCTCACACTCTGCACCCTCACACTCTGCACCCTCACACTCCGCACCCTCACACTCCGCACCCCCACACTCTGCACCCCCACACTCTGCACCCTCACACTCCGCACCCCCACACTCTGCACCCCCACACTCTGCACCCTCACACTCTGTACCCTCACACTCTCCATCATCACACTCTGCACCCTCACACTCTGCACCCCCACACTCTGCACCCCCACACTCTGCACCCCCACACTCTGCATCCTCACACTCTGCACCCCCACACTCTGCACCCCCACACTCTGCACCCTCACACTCTGCACCCCCACACTCTGCACCCCCACACTCTGCATCCTCACACTCTGCACCTCCACACTCTGCATCCTCACACTCTGCATCCTCACACTCCGCACCCTCACACTCCGCACCTCCACACTCTGCACCCTCACACTCTGCACCCCCACACTCTGCACCCCCACTCTGCACCCCACACCCTGCACCCTCACACTCTGCACCCCCACTCTGCACCCTACTCTCTCCATCCCCACACTCTCCACCCCACACTCTGCACCCCCACTCTGCACCCCACACTCTGCACCCCCACACTCTGCACCCAACACCCTGCACCCTCACACTCTGCACCCCCACTCTGCACCCTACTCTCTCCATCCCCACACTCTCCACCCCACACTCTGCACCCCCACTCTGCACCCCACACTCTGCACCCCCACTCTGCACCCCACACTCTGCACCCTCACACTCTGCACCCCCACACTCTGCACCCCCACTCTGCACCCCACACCCTGCACCCTCACACTCTGCACCCCCACACTGCATCCTCACACTCTGCACCCTCACACTCTGCACCCCCACACTCTGCACCCCCACTCTGCACCCCACACCCTGCACCCTCACACTCTGCACCCCCACACTGCATCCTCACACTCTGCACCCTCACACTCTGCACCCCCACACTCTGCACCCCCACTCTGCACCCCACACCCTGCACCCTCACACTCTGCACCCCCACTCTGCACCCTACTCTCTCCATCCCCACACTCTCCACCCCACACTCTGCACCCCCACTCTGCACCCCACACTCTGCACCCCCACACTCTGCACCCCACACCCTGCACCCTCACACTCTGCACCCCCACTCTGCACCCTACTCTCTCCATCCCCACACTCTCCACCCCACACTCTCCACCCCCACTCTGCACCCCACACTCTGCACCCCCACACTCTGCACCCCACACCCTGCACCCTCACACTCTGCACCCCCACTCTGCACCCTACTCTCTCCATCCCCACACTCTCCACCCCACACTCTCCACCCCACACTCTGCACCCCCACTCTGCACCCCACACTCTGCACCCCCACTCTGCACCCCACACTCTGCACCCCCACTCTGCACCCCACACCCTGCACCCTCACACTCTGCATCCTCACACTCTGCACCCTACTCTCTCCATCCCCACACTCTCCACCCCACACTCTGCACCCCCACACTCTGCACCCCACTCTGCACCCTCAATTATCTTAAATACCTTAACTATGCTAGTTTTTCACTTTTCACTGTCTTTAAAATTAGTTTTGAAAATGACACTCTAATTAAAATACATATAGAAAAACTTTTCCATTCATGAATTAAAATAACCTATAATTTGAAACAGAGAAGTTTACATAGGATCAGAGGGGAGGTAGCAGAGACTGACTTGGAGGAGGGGAGGGAGGGGAAACTGCACTTGGGATATAAATAATCATCATTTTTTAAAAAAAAGCAAGACTTCACAATGTAGCCCTGGTTGGCCTAGAACTTGATTTGTAGACCAGGTTAGCCTCAAACTCACAGAAATTAGCTTGCCTTTGCCTACTTCATGTTGGGATTAAAGGCATATGCCACCACACTTAAATATATATATATATATATATCCTATGATACTTTAATTTATATTCTTTCTAATAAATTGTGAGTTACAATCACTACTAGCTATTTTAATTATATACCCTTGTCAATGGGAATTCTGATAGAGATTCACAATATGCCCCCATGGTTGGGTTTTGTAAAGCGCAAAGCCCAAAACTGTGTGGAACAGCCACATGGGCCTGTGTAGGCAGGTGCGGCCCAGCCTTTATAAGCTGGCGCCATGTTTCCAACTCCACTCTTTATTCACATGTGTTTTCCACAGGCCTGGCACATCTGTCTCTCTTTCCTATCTTAATAAAACTCTTGTTAGTGGATTCTGTCATGTTTCGTGACATTTTCTCTCAGGGTAATTCTGGAAAGGTAAGAAGAAGCTGCAGCCACAAAGACTGACTGGCTGATTAGAACTGCAGTGATGTGAACACATTGGGATGTTGTATGTCCAGAGGCTACTGTGGGGTAGCTTTAATGCACTGATAACCAGTTCTTATCCACCTTCTCAGTTCAAGCTAGCATCCTGTGACTAATACATAAAACTTTTTGGAGGTGGGAAGGATTGGGGAGGAATTGTGGGAAGAAAAAAATGATCAAAATATGTTACATGAAAAAAATAATTTAAAAGGGGATAAAAATGTTTAGAATCTGTTAACTTAGCACACCATTGGCTTGCACCAACCCAAAGGCTTAGAACAATCATCAGATGGTATCTGAGGCCTATGGAAAACTTCCTTTGTACCTCACTGCACCACCTCTTTGATTCACCCTCCAGTTACTTTAAACTTGATTTATGAATAGCTTTGTTCTGTAAAGCTACAAAACTTAGTGAAATTGCATCCACAGAGGAACACAGAACTGGGAGAAACCTAAATTCCTTGGGCACTGTCACTCAAATTTGGCTATGAAGTAAACTCTCCCTGTTTCTTTTTAAGGTGAGAACTGTGTGTTGGTTGGTTTTTCTCATGTCTTGTTTTCTTTCGCATTGATGTCCTATGCCCACTAGACATCTTTACTACTACTATTTATTAACAGTGTATTGTTAACTCTGATGGATATCTGTGCCTTTTTGAATCTACCTTTTCATTTACATCTCAACTTATACTAAAATCACTGTTCATTGATTACTCTCAATTTTCACTTACATACTTGCTTTTTAACTTCCCCAAATATGTTACCAAACCTACATGTTTTTAAATAGACAGTTAGTTTATTAAGCACACAGACTTCTCAGCCAGTATTGTTATGAAATCTGTTTTCTTCCTCCCCATCCTTCCACCCTTCCTTTCCTCTCTCTCCTCATCCCTCCCTTCTCCACCCTCACCTCTACCCCTCCTTTTGAGGCTTTAATTTTTTCTCTCTTTTGGTTTCTCAAGCCATGTATTTTTATAAACTAAACTTAAACTAATTGGACATCCTTAATCTAAGCAGTGCTATCTTTCACAAACCCTGAAATATTCTCAGTATCATTTCTTTAAAAATTACTTCATCATACCCATGGAGGGGCTGCTTCCTGCTTCCCTGGCTGTGCTCTCCGACTTGTCGGAACTTGTCATGGTTCTGGCTTCTCAGTCTTACCCTCACTACCACACCTTCCTACTCACCATTCTGGGTTGGATCTGAATCACTTTCCTATTCATTATAGTACTTTCTTTCCTAGTATGCTCCCAAATATGTCCACTGACAATATATTTGTTAGGTCTCAAAGAAATTTCGGACAAAAGGCTAGCTGAGTTGTATATTTAACATGTCAAAGTGGATGATGGCCTCTAGGTTCTCCCAGCATGTCTCAGCATCTTTGGCAAGTAACTGTTACAGAGTCCTACCTCTTTTCAGCATTTCTCCCTCCTGCCCCTACTCAAACCTCTCCATCCCCCAGCTTCCCCTCTCTGCCCCCAGCTTCCCCTCTCTGCCCCCAGCTTCCCCTCTCTGCCCCCAGCTTCCCCTCTCTGCCCCCAGCTTCCCCTCTCTGCCCCCAGCTTCCCCTCTCTGCCCCCAGCTTCCCCTCTCTTCCCCCAGCTTCTCCTCTCTGCCCCCAGCTTCCCCTCTCTGCCCCCAGCTTCCCCTCTCTTCCCCCAGCTTCTCCTCTCTTCCCCAGCTTCTCTTTTCCTGTAACATCTAGTCATTTTGACTAGTGCTCTCTTGGCCTCTTGGTTCTTCTCCCTCTTCGGATCCTCTCCTCTCCTTCCCTCTCCTCTCTTTCCCCTCCTCCTCTCTTTTCCTCTCCAGTCCTTTCTCTCTTCTCCTCCCCTCCCCTCCCCTCCCCTCCCCTCCCCTCTCCTCCTCTCCTCTCCTCCTCTCCTCTCTCTTCTCTCTCTTCTCCCCTCCTCTCCAACCTCCCCTCCCCCCTCTTTCTTCTCTCCTCTCCTCTCCAATATTGGAATTCTCCCTCTAATAGAGTTCCTATATTGAAGTGCCTATTTAGCAATAATTATTAAATTTGTATTTCTAGAAATTCTACTGGCTCTATTTCAAATTGGTATCACTTTTTACAATTTCATATTCTATGTATTTATTTTCAAATTATCATTTATTTCATTAAGCACACTAAGCATAACTTCTTTAATATCTGAATCCAGTCATTAGAAAATACCTGAATTTGGATAAGACAGTCAATAGTATATATTTTTTTGGCTGATTCTTACAACTTTTGTACCATTTCCTTATATGGTTAAGTCTTTAGAAATAATTTACATAATCCCCTGTGGTAAAATAGAGTTTGCATTTCCTTTTGAGAGCAGCAGGGGCATTAACACTTGGAAAACATCTTAAACAAGTTAAAATTTGAAGTTCCCTGACCATCCTATGGTAGTTACAGGAGGCCATGAAAAGCATTGCAAGTGGCCACAACTCCTGATTCAGATAAGCAGCAAGGTATTCTACACAAATAGAATTAAAGATTGAAAAGTAACTGTTTCCACCATTCTCTAGGGAAGGGGCCACTTTCGTTCTGCTTAGCTTCTTTCCCCCGCTTAAATCTAGATAGTCCTTTGTAAAAATCACTAACATAAGTCCTCAGCCTGTTCTCCTCACTCACAGGCTTGTTTAAGACACTGCATCCTAATTTGGATTTGGTGCTTATCTGGCCAGGAGATGATCAACTGTTTTTGTAGTTCTTTAGTGATTTATTTTAAATCAGTTTCCTTGGGGATGAGCTGCTGATAGGCTTTCCAACCCCCAAGTGCTTAGCCCTAAACACATGTACATACAAACAACACTAAAATGGGTATATCTATTAAGCTATATGTGTGTGTGTGCATGTAGGTAGGTATATAATCTACTTAGTTACATGCTTATATGTATGTAAGTAACAATATTATCTGTAGAAGTGGAGGTCATAAATTGTGAGAGGGATAAGAGGACACTGGAAGATTTGAAAGAGAGGTAGGAGTGAAAATGATATAAATCCATTATTCTTATACAAAATTCTCAAAAAATTTTAAAAAATGTATCTGAACTCTGACTTTAAAAGGGTAATTTATCAAAATAATATTTTTCCTTGTTGTGCAGAAATAAATACTCCATTATAATTATCAGGCCCCTGAGAACTTAAACTTTTATTAATTGACAAATTAATTCAAAGCATCATTCCTGTATCCCCATTTTCTGGGCTGCGTGACAAAGGCTTGTGTGTGCTTGTACAACTGTCAATATGTCCTCAAACAGGCAGCTGAGAAACTCGGACATCTAAACATCCTGATACAGGAGCAAAAAAAAGGCCTTCACATACTTTTCACTCAACTTAAGAAACTTATAAATTTAAACAAAATTAAAATAAGGATAGCTGTGATTAAAAAGAACAGTGTTTATGCTTTCAAAGAGTTGTTTCACAAGGCTGGTTTATCTGATTTTACAAAATTGAAGTTAAAACAACTAGTTAATCCATTCTCCACCAAACAGGCCTTATCTTGTGGGTTAAATTGAGTTCTAATCCTCAATACCTGAGAATGTGAGTATATTTGAAAATAGGATCATTGCAGGTATGGTTGGTTAAATCAAGATGAGATAATACTAAAGTAGTGAGGGTCCCTAACCCAATCTGCCTATATCTTCACAGAAAGAAGAGACATATAGTCACACTGAAAGATGCTGCTGTGATGTCAGAGGTATAGATGGAGCAATTCCTCCAATTTAGAAAAGACAGAGAAGGATCTTCTCCCAATGACTATGTCCAGGGATACATCCTCTAGGGCAATGGTTCTCAACCATCCTAATGCTCTGACTCTTTAACATAGTTCCTCATATTATAGTGACCCCAACCACAAAATCATTGCTACTTCATAACTATAATTTTGTTACTGTTATAAATCATAATGTAAATATCTGGTATGTAGGATATCTGATATGTGACCCTCATGAAAGAATTGTTGAAAACCCAAAGGGCCCATGATTCACAGGTTAATAAACACTGCTCTAGGACTATAAGACAATAGACTTCTGTTATTATTATTCAACCACATGAGGGTAGTTTATTTCAGCAGCTGGAAGAATGCACTCTACTGAAATGTTAGTTTGCATCTTTATCTTATAAGCAAGTGTTGGCAAAATTCTAAGAATATCACTTAGCATAAAAGTACAGTGACAATAAAGCTTTATGCCAAGGATTCACATATTGGAATTCTAATTTTTTTCAGGGAGATTAACTTGTCATTTGTTTCAATATATCAAAATAATAATACACATTCTGATTCATAAAATTTGGAAAAAACTGAAGTCTTTAGCTCTTTCACTTCTCAAAAATAATTAATAACCAATAAATACCACATTGCAAATTATTTAAATGAAACCAGGCAACATTCTAGAACCTCCTAGCACATTATGTAAGAGATGGAACCTCTTCCTAGCAGGTATTGGAGTAAAGTGGGAGTGTGAGCAAAAGGTTGTCACAGATGCTCACAGTTGCTAGTCTTGGAGAAAATAACTGGTCACAGCATAAATAAGAATCAACTCTGTCTGGGGAAATGGGGATAGGATCCTTATTTTGACAATAGAATCACTCTTGCTATTTTTAGGGGATCTTATGAATTTTGAATGGTGAAGCTGAAAGGTCTTCACAAATATTCTCATCAACCTCCAGATGAGGTAGAAGGGAGGGTGGGTATCCAACAAAGTGAATTGTCTCTCAGTGTGTAAATAAAATGGCTGGGGAAATAAAGGCTAAATAACTCATGTACATATACAAACCGTGTCATTAAAGGAGTTTCCCATTATTCACCAGCTATTCACACCCAAGCTTTCCAAAAATGGCTGGTCCTAGAAAAGCTCAATATATTCAAATCGAGTAATAATTAAAATAATTGGCTAACAGTTAATGCATACAAAATATTGCAGAAAAACAACATTGGAAGAGCATTCAGTATATGACAGATATGTCATAAGGCAAAACTTATTACTAGGAACAAAGCAGGTGAGAAGTGCTGACACAAATTAAAAACAGACATGCTGGCCAAGCATACTACGTCATAGATTGAGGGGATAAAAGTTGGCTACTACCATAAAAAGCACCAATTTTTAATAAAAGCAAAATACAATAGAACATTAAAGATAATTATCTGAGTTGGTAAGTTTAGGAGAGAAGTAAACCAAGAAAATAAAAGCATTTTCAGAAATGAAAAAAGAGGAGAGGATATTGAAAACAGGATTGATGGATGTGGGCAACCTGAAACAATAAAGCATTCTAAGGGATTAAAAGAAAATGACAGCAAACAGGAAAGAAACAAAATAACACAAAGTATAGCAAGTTAAAGACAGTTAACAAAATACTGAAATATAATTAAAGTCTTCAAACGGAAGGATAGCGATTCTCTCAGCAGACAAATCAAGGCACTCTATGATACTCACTAAAAATCACCTCAGAAAACACACTAACGTTGAGAAATGAAGATCACAATCTGTCCAGAAACTATACAAGATACATAAGAGAAAGTGTAATAGATGATTTTTATTAGTATTAGCTGTGAGTAACCATTAACCTAAATTTTTGAGAAAGGAAAAGAAGCTGATGTGTGGTTGAACTGACCCAAGACCAACAGCTCAGGGTACCAATATCATCAGTAATTATTAAATACTATAACTTAAACATAGTAATCTATTTAAAGTATGGGCGCACATACAAAAAATAACATATCTAGTGAAATAAGGGGGCAGATAAAGGAGATGGGAACAGAAACAAGTTATATTAGCCTGCTATCATAGCACACCTGTAAACTCAGCTGTTGGGAACATGAGGCAGGAGGACTGAGTTCAAGATAAAACAGGGCCAAGACCCTGTCTCAACAACAACAAAATTGCTCATGACACAGACTTAAAACTACAATTAAAGAAAAATAGAAAGCATGTCTTCCTCTCATGAATGCAGGAACAGCATCTTGTCATAGACAAATAGAAAACTGGACAAAAAGTTTTTTTTATAAAAACAGCAATGAGTAATGTTGCACTCATCAGGTCAGACAAGCTCAACAGAGAAACAATACAAGAGCAGAAATACACACTCATTTACAGAAACCCGTGTGTGGTGGAGGTGGTCCTGAAGTCAGAGGACATGTTAGTAAAGATTTCTATGATTATTAAGGAAGAAGAAGAACAAGAAAGAATGAAACTGAGTATTTTGCTTAGTTTTTGCCCAAATTCAACTCTAAGGAACCTAAACAACTTAAATATGAAAACTGGGCATTAATTCTGTGACTTGAAGAAAAAATTTTAATGTTTAACAAACAACATTAAAAATGAAATGGGTCTATAAAGGACTCATTGATAAATTAAGTTTCTATTTGTAAAAAAAATTAAATGTTTGTAAAGATAAATAATAAAGAACTGGAGGATTTTTAAACTGACAAAATACAGTTTAGAATATTTTATAAAGAGCCACCACAACTCAGAAAAAGGATAAAGCCAAAGGAAAAGTAGATAAAATTGAATGGGACTTTAAAAAACTATTAAGATAGTCAAGTAGTATAAGGAAGAAAACAAATATTCAACTTCATTTCCAGGGAAGCAAAGGCAAATTTTAAATAAATGCCTGTATCCCAACTCATAGGTCTGAAGGAAGAGTTTAAAGAATCAATCACAACAGGGAAGTACTATCTGCAGGTGGAGCACAGATCAGTACAACCTAGCTGGGTGGCAAGGCATTATTGAGGAGTTCAACTCCTTGAGTCACAAAATCTCTCTTCAGTATGTGCTTCAGAGAAAGGAGCTTTTACACACACCCAGCACAAAGTGGGTATGTCCATGACAGTCCAAAAGTGTAACTGTACCATGACAACACACAGCAACAGCAATGTGTAGACATAGGTATGGTCTGCAAGCAGAAGTGGCACAGAAAAGCCATAGACAACACAACAAATTATGCGTCTCCACTACTCCCAGTGATAAAGGTGGATAGGAAAGCAAGGAAGCTAGCATCACAATGCTAATGTTAGCTGTGGTCTCTGAGGGATGCAGTGGAAAGCTTTAAGAGGGAAGAGAGGTGGGAGTGGAGAGGCTGCTGAGTAGCACATGAAACACAGTGTTATCACAGGGTTGATTTTTATCATCATTCTTCACATCATCCTGGGCCAGCCAGCTACATAACTTGCAGAGTCCACAAAATGAAAATGGTGAATTACTTAAGAAAAATAAATAGAGAAAGCATTTTGATTCAGGGGTGTCCACCTGTCATGTTTATAGCTACTCAGACTCCACACCCATCCTAGACCTTCCTTGTTTCGGCATCCAGACTCCACACTAGGGAAGTGTTAGTGACACTACTTGGTAGAATCCAAGTGCAGACTGTCAAGAACCCTGTCCCTGTAAAATGGGTGTGGGGTGGCAGGAGGTAGGACAATTGGGAGCCAGGGTGCAAGCCTTCAAAGCACGCCCCATCATCACAGCAGACTCAAGCACACAGCACTGATTTGAAAACCAATTTATAAAGTTATTAAGAATTTCAAGGTCACAGGGCATTAGATCCTTTGCAAGGGCAAGGTCATATGCCGATGAAACCAGCCTCCATCCTCAGGTACTTGACTGTGTGTGTGTGTGTGTGTGTGTGTGTGTGTGTGTGTGTGTGTCCTACACATTTCACAATTTTGTGTGTTTGTTATGCTGGGTCTGTGTGAATGTGACTGTAGGACGAGGAAGAACAAACTATGTACCCTTGTGTTTGACAGTTCCCTCGGCAATGGCCCAAGCAGAGGGGTGCTAAGGAGACCCAAGTGATGGGGATATTAAGTGTTCAGGTTGGATATATGACTGCCACTTATTCACCAAAATGTTCATGTATCTAAATGTGGACCTGTTATGCTTAGAGGCTGTTTTATAAATTAAGTATTTATGCTTAAGATCATGGGCAATTAATTCCACAGCATGCTAAACAATTTAACATAATTACCCTTGGCTATAATCTTGGTGCCAAGAACCTCCTACTCTTTGATTCTAGTTTTGTTCCACTAAGTTGTAACTGGAAAAAAAAATACTATGTTTTGGTAGGTCAATTTATAAAATCGAATAAAAATAAATACAAATATGTTAAATCTCTAATATGTTAATTCACATTGAAGATTGGATAAACATGAAGTCAGGAGGCACTTTATCTGTCATCAGGAGAGCGCATAATTTCATTCCAATGTTCTTTGTCTTCCTTATCTTCATTCTTTTTAAATGTGGTTGTACATTTTCCATATACCAAATGTCATGAAATACAGAAACGTGGTCAAGGTACCTTGACACAGACAGACAAAAGCTGTGCTCAAACACTACAAGCCATGGATTTTATAAACACATAAAATGTATCCAAACTTGAAATACGTGGTAAGCTTCCCTATCCACCAGATTTCAAAAGCAATGAGGAAAAAGGTATATGAAATGTATTACTAATGACTTTTCATATTGATTATATATAGAAATGATATATTTAGCCATATTAAATAAAGTATCTTTAAATTTTATTTTACTTACCTCCTCTTCACTTTTTTAATGCACTAGAAAAATACTACAATTTTTCTGAATTTTACTTCTATTGTACATTATGGGTCTAAGGGTGTTCTCTCTTAGTGTTGCTATAGGATGTATGAATGAGTTCTCTACCTATAATTTTAAAATGCTGTATCTAAAACTATTTAAAATAACAAACATGAAATCTACTCAACATTATTAATATTTATTGATTATGTACTGTCTCCCTTAGAATTTCAGAAATTAGATTATCTGCAATTACCTGAGCCCTCAGTTCTCCCTGTGTGGCAGGTGTAAGATGAGCAGAAATCAGTCTTGATGGAGACCTGGTTGTTACTGTAATGCTCTGAAACTGTCTTCTCTTACCTCTCACATGCCCCTGAAAGACTTGCTGAGCCCTGGGGTTACAGCATGCTTCCCTCCCAGCACGGATGCCTTTGATTGCTTACAATCTGGCACATTAGGAATATTTTCTCACATTTTCATGGAAAGGAAGAGGCAAGATCTCTTTTTAGATAACAAACTCTTACTTTTATCAAGTCCCTATTAAGGAGAGCTGTGGGAATTCATGCCAGAAAAGCATTTTTCATATTAAATCACTACATTTTGAAAGAGTAATACAAACTAATTTCTAAATCATATTTCAAAGCTGTATAACACACAATAACCATACTGATATTTGTGAGACTGAATGAAAAAGTTCACTTTAAAAATATGCAAAGAAATGAGAAATATAGTATTTAATAGTAGTACAAAGACAAAAACTGTCAAAACCCCAGGCATATGTATATTATCAATTAGTTCATAATGTTGCATGCTCTAAAAAATGCTTACATCCCCCTTCCTATTCTGAAAAACAGTTTTCTTTACTATATATTGATTGTATAATAATCAAATAGCTTAGCTGTCTTAAATACATATCAGACAACATAAATATATATAAGTTGGTATAGTAAAATGGAATAAATATGGAAATTGGAATTAGAACTATGATACTTGGGCTGGGGTGTGCTTCAGCAGTAGAGTAGCTGTGCAGCATGGTGAGGCCCTGGGGTTTATCTATAGCACCATATATACGTACACACATTTACACATACTACTAAACATAATGGGACACTTACATGGCTTAGGCTGGTCATAAGCTTAATGACTCTTAGCTTCTCATAGGAAAAATTGGAGAAGTTAGGATTGAGCAGAACTAAATTTTATAAATATGTGTATATATATATGTGTGTGTGTGTATATATGTATATATATAGCAATGTGAAAAATTATACTATTATATTAAAAATAAATTTATTATTTTAAACATCTACCCTTTCATTAATATTTTGAAAAGTCATTATACCAAAGAATAACAAAATATCTAAAACATATTAAATTTCACTTTTGTCAGACATCTTAGTGTATGGTAATAATTACAATTATACCAATGATTGAAAATAAGAAGACATTTGATGGTTACAGTAAAATTCTGGAAAGTCATAGAATTAACAGGGCTACAGCAATGACTAAATGTATTCAGTTAAGCTTCATGTATTTCTCAATGCACTTGTGGTTACATAGTAGACCCTGGTATAAAATTAAGCCTATCAAGAATGGTTATTTTTACCTACTTTATACTTTAAAATGAGTAGAGAACCCTTGCTTCCTCCATTCTCTTTGCTGTCTTTATACCCTATGGATAGGTTGGGACAAAGAATGTGATGTCTCCTCTCTGATATTGACCACTCCAGAAGGGTGCGCAGGAGGGGTAGATGAAGGACACCTTTTGGCATGTAGGGGTAGATTGGAGATAATATTATTAGCATCAGGAGAAAACAAAATGGCTATTTCGTGCAATTAATCAAATAATATTAGACTTAACTATAGGAAACATTCAAATTTATGTTGCTATTGGTTTTTAAAAGATTAAAAAGCAAAATTCTAAGAAAATAAAACAAGTTGGTAATCATGGTTATGAGAAAGCAGAATATTAATGGAAAAAAGTGTTTTTTTTCCTGAACATTCTTAATAAAAATGAAATATGCAAATTTGTTATTTACCTGAATATAATATAAACATATAATGAGAAGAGCTTTGCCTATTTCAAATTATTTTGCTGCTAACACAATTCATTATAAGATATTCTTTGAGATTCCATGAGCCTAACACCTTATTGTCCTAACAAAATGTCATTCATCTTATTGGAAGAAGATTCCACCCTGTTGATAAGACAATCATGCCATATATATTCATACCTAGAAAACATCCACACATATGCACCTTCAAACATATATTGGTGGACTAAGAGAAAACTAATCAAAAAGAGAGAATGGGAAGGATGTGGCTGGGCTTCCTATTATCATAGTTTTTTATTTAATTTTTTTTTTCATTTTACATACCAACCACAGTTCCCCCTCTCTCCCCTCCCCCCACTTGCCCTCTCTCCCCCAACTATACTCCTTATTCACTCCTCATAGTGGGTAAGACCTCCCTGGGAAGACAACACAGGCTGGCACACCAAGTTGGGGTCCAAGCCAAGCCCCTCCCCAAGCAACAAGGCTGAGCTAGATATCCCACCATAGGGAATGAGCTCTGAAAAGCCAGTTCATGTACCTGGGATAAGCTATGGTTCCATTGCCAGGGGTCCCACAAGCAGATCAAGCCACACAACTGTCACCTACATTCAGAGGCCTAGTTTAGTCTCATGCAGGCTCCCCATCTGTCATTCCAGAGTCTGTGAGCTCCTACTAGCTCTGGTCAGCTGTCTCTGTGTTTTTTCCCATCATGATCTTAAACCTGCCCCCTACCCCATGCCCACCCCCATTGCTCATATAATCCCTTCCCCCCCCTTTGCAACTGAACTCAAGGAGCTCAGCACAGTGCTCAGCTGTGGGTCTCTACATCTGCTTCCATCAGTTACTGGATGTAGGTTCTATGATAACAATTAGGGTAGTCACCAATCTGGTTACAGGAGAATGCTAGTTCAGGCACCTTTTGCACTTTAAAAAAATCAGTAGCCCTCCTATATACAAATTATAAATGGGCTGAAAAAGAAATTAGAGAAACATCACCCTTTACAATAGCCACAAATAACATAGAATATATTGGGGTAACTCTAACCAAACAAAAGAAAGACCTGTATGTAGTTAGAGTTTTCCTGTCTGGCCCACAGTCAGGACAAATCTCTCTCACCTGCCAGTCCCACAGTTGCTCAGACCCAACCAAGTAAGCACACAGAAACTCATATTGCTTACAAACTGTATGGCCGTGGCAGGCTTCTTGTTATCTACTTCTTCTATCTTAAATTAACCTATTTCTGTTAGTCTATACTTTGCCACATGGCTTGTGGCTTACTGGTGTCTTTACATGTTGCTTTTCATGGCAGCGGCTGGCAGTGTCCCTCCCCCAGCCTTCCACTTCCCAGAATTCTCTTCTCTCTTGTCCCACCTATACTTCCTGCCTGGCCACTGGCCAAACATCATTTTATTTATACAGAGAGATATCCACAGCACCTGCATGACAAAAACTTCAAGTCCTTGAAGAAAGAAATTGAAGATATCAGAAAATGGAAAGATCTCTTGGATAGGTAGGATCAACATAGTAAAAATGACAATCTTACCAAAAGCACTCTACAGATTTAATGTAATCCCTATCAAAATCCCAACACAATTCTTCACAAACCTGGAAAGAACAATACTCAACTTCATATGGAAAAACAGAAATCTCAGGATAGCCAAAAGAATCCTATATAATAAAGGAACCTCTGGAGACATCACCATTCCTGAGTTCAAGTTATACTATAGATCTACAGTAATAAAAACAGCTTGGTATTGGCATAAAAACCAACATTGAATTGAATTGAATTGAAGACCCTGACATCAATCCACACACCTATGAATACCCGATTTTTGACAAAGAAGCAAAAATTGTACAGTGGAAAAAAGAAAGCATCTTCAACAAAGGGTGCTGGCATAACTAGATGTCAATATGTAGAAGAACGCAAATAGATCCATATCTATTGCCATGCACAAAACTCAATTCCAAATGGATCAAAGACGTCAACATAAATTCAATTACACTGAATCTGATAGAAGAGAAAGTGAGAAGTAGCTTTGAACCCATTGGCATAGGAGACCACTGGATGTAGGTTCTATGTAGCATACTAGTAGAATAGACACTGAGAGCAACAATCAATAAATGGGACCTCTTGAAACTAAGAAGGTTCTGTAAGTCAAATAACAGGGTCAATAAGATAAAATGGGAAAAGTTCTTCACTAACCCCACATCTGACAGAGGACTGATCTCCAAAATATATAAAGAACTCAAAAAACTAGACATCAAAATACCAAATAATCCAATGAAAAATGGAGTACATAATTCTACTTTTTTTTTTTTAAGCTGAGGATCGAACCCAGGGCCTTGCACTTGCTAGGCAAACACTCTACCACTGAGCTAAATCCCGAACCCAAGAGTACATAATTCTCAACAGAAGAATCTCAAATGGCCAAAAGACACTTAAGGAATTGCTCAGCATCTTTAGCCATCAGGAAAATGCAAATCAAAATTACTCTGAGATACCATCTTACACCTGTCAGAATGGCTAAGATCAAAAACACTATCAGCTTATGTTGGAGAGGATGTGGAATAAGGGGAACATTCCTCCACTCCTGGTTGGAGTGCAATCTTATACAGCCACTCTGGAAATCAGTATAGTGGTTTCTAAAAAAGTTTGTAATCAACTTACCTCAAGACCCAGCAATATTACTCTTGGGCATATACACAAAAGATGTTCAACCATACCACAAGGACACTTGCTCAACTATGTTCATAGCAGCATTATTCGTAATAGCCAGAACCTAGAAACAACCTAGATATCCCTCAACTGTAGAATGGATAAAGAAAATGTGGTACATTTACACAATGGAGTAATACTCTGTTGTAAAAAACAATGACATTATGAAACTTGTAGGCAAATGGGTGGAACTAGAAAAAAAAAATCATTTTGAGCAAGTAACTCAGACCCAGAAAGACAAACATAGTATGTACTGACTCATAAGTAGATATTAGACACAAAGCAAAGGAAAACTGGGCTACAATTCACAACCCCAGAGAAGCTAGGTAACAAGGAGGACCCTAAGAGGGATATGCATGGATTGCTCCAGGAAGGGGAAACAGTCAAGATCTCCTGGGTAAACCGGGATGGGGAGGTAGGGGGAGGGGATGGGAGGTGGGGGATGGGAACATGAGAGGTTGAGATGGCTGAGTTGGGGGAGGGGTGGAGAGGGAGAGCAATTAAAGAGATATCTTGACAGCAGGAACCATTATTGGGTTAGGGAGAAATGTGGTACTAGGGAAAGCCCCAGGAACCCACAAGGATGACCCCAGTTAAGATTATTATCACAGTTTTTAAGTAGAAACTCTAGGCAAATAGGAAGAAATGGGAGCCATGAAAACCAACGCCTCTAAAGAATATGAGGCCCCTATGGAATCAGGCTTCCTTATGTTTGTGAACTTATTTTTGTGATTTCCTGATAAACCAGCCAAAATTCTAATTATCTTTTAATATTTAACCAGTATTTTAGTACTTGGGTAGAAAAATAAAGAAACAAATAAAAACCCTCAAAGCTTTATTTTTTCTTTATAGGACAATTTTCAATTCAAAATGAAGGAAAATATTTGAGCTCCATGTGTATAAAAATTATTCTAATAAATTATAGTATATCTCCTAATTGAGTTACAAAATATAATAAATGATACAACTGATTTACAAAATATGTAAGCTGGAGTCTGGGGGCCATATAAATATGCTGGTGAGGGAAATCATGAGCTGGATAAAATCACTGGTGAAGTTAGTGTAGGTGGAGATTTAAGCCCCAAGATACCTCATGGAACTAATTTTTTAAAGTTGTTGGACTTTATAAAGTGCCATGCATTATCAATAGCATTGTTCAAAGTAGAATATTGGAGGTGCTATCTAGCTCTCTTTACTATTAACATTAAATAACACATATGGGATGACAGGTGGAAGTCGAAAACCACTAGAGGAAAAGAGCTAAAAGAGTTGAGAAGCTAATGAATTAGAGACTTTATTTACCTACAGCAAAATTGCCAAGAATAATGACAAGCATTAGAGAGACTAACAAGGGTCCTAGGGTTAAATTTAAGATATGAGAAGATGAGCACATAGCTGGGTGGTGGTGGCGCACACTTTTGATCCCAGCACTCTGGAGGCAGAGCCAGGTAGATCTCTGTGAGTTCAAGGCCAGACTGGGCTACAGAGTGAGCTCCAGGAAAGACACAAAACTACATAGAGAACCCTTGTCTCAAAAAACCAAAAAAAAAAAAAAAAAATTCTGAGAGAAGATGAGCACAAACCAATAATTACTGCAGGAAGCAAGCTAATGGAGAATGCCATTGGATGACATGTGAGCCAAAGCTGAGAATTTTAGAAAGGAGGGATAAATTGTCTGGAAGCAACAGTGATAAGGATCAGGGAGGACACTTTATCTCCACCCTTAGATGCATGTGTTAAGGATGAGAGAAAGAAATGGTACCACTTTAGAGAGCAGAAGCAGAAATGTTTTCACAACAGTCTTCAGTTAGGCCTCGGGTGTGAAGGGAATATTTTAAGAAGGTAAAAGGACTTTTTGATTGTTTTTGACATTCATTGTGAGTTCCAGCAGCACAGTGAACAGATTCCAGAGTGGGAGAGGTGGTAGTGAGGTCAGAGGAGAGACATGGAGTTACTGACAGTAGGCTTTAGCATCCCCCATGAATGCAAGCCCACACCTTGTGGAGGCTGTATCAGAATTGTAGGGGATACTCAGTGACCTTCCCTGAGGGTCTCAAGACTGTGAACTTGGGGGAAATCACTGTCCTTCTACTGTTAACAGTCTGTAGAAAAACTAAGAACCAGCCACAGATACAGGAAATTGTCTAACAATCTACTCCTTTCCTAAACAGTAACTTCATCCTTTCTTTGAAGACAACACATGAAACTTAAAGTCTACAGAGTCGAAGGGGACATCATCAGGCCACAGAATTTGTCACTTGGGGCAATGTGGCTTCTTTGACTAAACTCCCTCCTTCCAGAGTTTCTTTTGAAAATGTCTGTTAAGAACACCTTTCTTAGGGCTGTTCTTCCAGAGGACCTGGGTTCAATTCCCAGCACCTACATAGTAGCTTAAAACTGTTTGTAACTCCAGTTCCAGGGATCTGATACCTTTACACTAATGCATAAATTTAACATAAAATAAAGTTAAATAAATTTAAAAAAAGAACACCTTTCTAAGTAAAAGTCCATACCATGGTTCTATTCCCTTTGACTCAGAAAGGTAAGAAACAGTTTGGAAATCACTGATGAGAGTGTGTTTGTTACAATATCAAATTAGAAGTGATTTATTAAATGTACTGAAGTAGGAAGGCAAAATGGCAGATCGAAGGTCTTGAGCAAGATGACTACCATGACAAGAGCAGAGACAGGTGTCTCTATGAAGGGCCACAGTGTTCCCACTGTGAAGGTGGTATTGTAAGGCAGCTTCTCTTGTAGGATAGGTGCTGAGGCAGTCCTTTGCAAACCAGGTGTTTGCTGCTATTATGCCTTTGAGTTCATTCACTTGAAACTGGTAACTACAGCTCAGTTTTGGTGAGCATCAGATTGTGCCACACACCTCAACAAGTGTGCACTAATCATTCTCAGTTTGGTGTTACTATTAGCCTCCACATATGTCCCATGAAGAAACAGTCACCAAGTGATTCAATAATTTTGATAAGGCTTCCACTTAGAAGCTAGAAGAATCAGAATGCCAATATTAACACTAGCAAGAACTCTACTATACCATTTTAAAAGATGAGACTTCAAAGAGTGATAATCCTAGTCATTCATTTAAATTTCAATCAAATGGATGGAAATCAGGATTGGTCTTGATTCCTATGATCTAATTTTCTTTCTTTTTTCTTTCACTGAAAATGATGATTTATTAATATTTTTGAAATGTTTAAGATTATGGAAAGTGACTGTGGACTTCTTGGGATACATATCTATGTTCTTTCACTGCTTAAGTAACATTGTTATTTAATCGACTTCAGTGAATGCTTCCTGTGATTACTGGAGACACATTTCAGCAAATAGAGTAGGAGCCCATGTTAGATGGATTTTTAGAAATCATCATAAAAATGAACTTTAAGGGCATTTTAAAAATATTTAGTTTTTCAACAAAGATGCAATGCAATGAATGTATATAAATTATTTTAGAACAGAAATCGACATTTTTTCACATTTTATTTTACAAAATAAATTGCTTGTCTCAAGCCTTTAGACATTTCTGGTTTTGTTGTTTGTTGTTGTTTTAGAAAATTTTTTCTGATTAAAAAATAATGGTTTAGCTAAAATCAAAACAAAATTCAACAAAACTTCACATGATAAAACATTGGTTACATATCAACTCATATTGGAGATACATTTTAAAGGAGAAAAGAATAGAAAGCCTATAGCACTCAGAAATTATGGATATATTACAATTTTTTATGCTTTCAGAACATGCAGCTTTCTACTCTGCTGAGGGGTGAGTGTTGAGAAATCTATGAGATGAAACTGACAATGTGTTGTTGAGTATGGTTTTAAGGCAGTCACTATGTTTTTAAAAACACTTAAAAATAGTGTCAATTATTTTATTTCCCAAATTCCTTTTCCTTTGGGCACTTATACAATTGTCCTGTGTCTTACTACCCCCTCTAGAGTGAAGCAACACACAGATACACTTCTCAACTGCTTCATTTGGGTGCTGTTTCCTTTCAATTTGTCTCTGTCATCCATCCATTCATTCAACATGAATGATGGGCTGCTATGGGGCAGAGGCTGTGAAAGGGACAGAGTCTTTTGCTATCACGAGGCTGTGGTTCCTTTAGTGCATATTCTAGGAATTTTAAAAGAATATTTTTTTATTAGAGCAACTTTAAGCAAATATTGAAAATATCACCAGTGGTTGCAATTCTGCTCTTTTCCACTCAATTTCACAATAATATGTAGCTGGGAGTCTCTCAACAGACATTTTAAAATGGTCTTTTTCTATCTTTTGTGCAGTATTAAAGAGACAATGGCTGAGCCTTTGTCCAGATAGCCTTTGTACATGTAGGAGAAAAAAAATAACAGTGTGAAGATTAATAATATGAGTAACAAGTTACAAAGAAGGAAAACTACAACATAGTTTCCTTAAGTCAAAACCCCTCCTAGATCTTCAAAATAATCTATAAGTTCAAAGCTTTCTGGTTGTATTTAAAAGACTTTAAAATACCATATGTAGCTTCTTTTGAAGGAATTTTATATACTTTAAAAACAGTAACTCAGAAGAATTATTACTCAAAACCCTTTTAAACTCTAAGAATTTATCTTCACAGTTTCCCACAACATTCTATATTTACACACATTTTTAAAAGATCCAACTTCTCAAGTTTCAATAAAGTAACAAAAATTAGTTTTCAGTAGTTGTCCCCCAAATCTTTTATCTTTCGACAGTTTTTAAAATGGAATAATAAACAAGTGACTTTGCTCAGTACTAACTCTGATTTACATCATCAAATTAGCCTAGTGAAACTCACCAGCTCCTCTCAGATGTCCCAGAGAAGAGGTCAGATTTTGTAAATTCAAGCCAGCATGGAAATGGAAGGATTCCAACATTCTGTTTTCAAAACAGAGTTACAACTTGAGTGATTGGATCTCCCCTGTTTTGTAATCAACCCCCAAGTCTAACATAACAGGATTAAATGCTAGCCTCACATATTCCCACATACTCCTGACAACAAGACTAGACCTGTGGTATCCTCAGTGTCCTGTAGAGGAAATACTATTGAAAGAATAACACTAAACTTTGCTAGTTCTTAGTGTGGACAAAACGTAGGAACATCTCCTTCTGAGCAAACCCCACCTAACAAAAGTCTGGAAAATAAGCATCTTATCTATTTTTCATTGTTTGATAGGGGATTTTAAATAATATAATTTCCCTAATATCACTTATAGAGATTCATACACGTCTGTTGGATCTAGAGCCAAGGGCCATTTAGACAGTTTAGAAATTGTAAATAACCAAAAGAAAAGAAAAGAAAAATCTTCTCTAATACCACCACTCTACTATTTTACTAATTATTGCAAACCTAAAGTTTCTCCTAGTCTAGGTAGTATTCAAAGCCTTCTATATGTCCTGCCTGATTTAATCCTCCCCACAAGCATCTGCTACTGCTTCTACTATTGATGTACTCATTTTATCCATGAGGGAACTACAACACATAGGGTTCTGCAGGTCAGATTATCCCAACTGGAAATAGGTGGAGCCATGACTTGAAGTCAAGTAGTGGGTTTTCAGTAATCCACTATTTTATTCTAACTTCATTTGACACGATTAGCTGCATAATATATTCCATACCTTTTCAATGTTTATTTGTATATACATGCAAACAAACTTTCTAAGTACCTAATACTATATTATGGACATCTTCACTAACACAGATAGATGCATGTTGTTATAATAGACTGTCATTGAACATTATACTGTATGGATTGAATATACTAATGGTTTATCAGTCTTCTAATGGGTATTTGGGGTGCTCATACTTTTTTGCTATTATTGAAATCTCTTGAAAACCTTCAAGCATTCTCATCTGTGCACCTGTTCAACTACCTGCTTGGTATAAATGCCTAGAGATGACATTGCTATCTGGATGTTATATAAGTGTTACAGAGGTTTTTAGTACTTAAAATGTTTTCCTAAGAAAAAAATTAGCATGTTTGGAGAAAGAGGCTATGACCGTCCTGATCAGAGCTTGATATCAGATAGGGTGTAGGCACTAAATAGAGTAAATAAGTTATAAGATGAACCCATCTCATCTCTCTGTCATGCATATGACATATCCATGGATTTGGCCAAGAACTGGAGTAATTCCATTTGAAATTCTAGAATTCATTTACATCCTACTAAAGTTGAGTCAAAATGCACTTATTGGACAGTTTGCTTTACTTTCTAGCATGTGGACCACAGCTAAGTATTACTTAATCTTCAAATTAGGACAATATTTTTCAACAATCTCCTACTAATGAAAATTGTGACAAAAATTTACAATTGATCCCTTTTAGCAAAACATTTGAAAACCATTGAGTAAAAATTCTGAGATGTTTAAACTCAGTGGAATGTGTGGTAATATCCTGGCACTTCTGAGGTCAGATGTAGAAAGAGACAAGGAGGGAAGCTATGCAGCACTTCACCTTAGTTCTGTCATTGGACTGATCAGAAGACCTAAACATAGATTCTCAAATACAATATATTGGAAAGTAACATATAGAATGTATCCGCATCCACTATTACTGTCCTGAGACCAGGATTCTTATGCACAATAGTCTTTAAGTTAAAATTTGAAGATACAGTATAGAACATTCTGTTTTTAAGCTTAAATGTGAAAATATGGAAGCATTCCATTGTGTTTGCTGTTTGCATGCCAAAAATAGAAAAATGTGAACAAAGGTAAACATCATACACTTATGAAATTCTTTCATATTACTTATTTTTAACCAATTTTTTTGTTTCTTCAGTCAATATTTTTATAATATACCTAAAAAATGTGTGTCAACTTACCCATAAGTGCCTCCCAAGACACCTTAAAGGAAATACAGGAGAGGAAAAAAAACTCCCATAGGCCTCTATATGACCTGGATAGAAACCCTTCCAGACTCTAGCCTGAAATCCTGTTAGCAGTCCTCTACCTGATTGCCTGGCTGATTCTATTCTCTTCTTTCTGCTGCCTATAGCCTCTTATGCGAAAAGCCAGATTTCAATAAAAAAAAAAAAACTCAACTGGATGCTTTTTTTTTAAGCTGAGGATGGAACCTGACACATCATGTCCCCAAACGCTCACATATCTTTTCCTTTGCATTCCCATCACACTCCAATATTAATGAAATGAAGCTAACTGCTAAGATAGGAACAAGTTACCGTCATAAACTAGCTATAAATAAAGACAAGGCAGCCAGAGTGGGTTGAAGTTCAGGCTTGTCAGGCTTTAGACAGTCATTGAAGTACAGGTACCTGCTCTTAATTTCAAACAGTGTTGATTCTCCTCATTAAACAGGAAATGTTTTCATTCAAAATTAGAATTAGGGGTATTTACCTTCCCCCCAGTTGTAGAAGAAACAATTCCCCGAGAAACTGTTAACTCTACTGAGAAAGACAACATAATGAAAGACTTTATTTCAGCTCAGATTTATCGTTAACAACTGCCCCACTTGTCCTTAAATCGCTGTTAGTATTCTTTGGATTATAAGCTTCATATAAATAAAGTAAGACGTATTTTTAAATGAATTCAGTTAATTTTTTAAAAGCTTACTGGATAATCTAAACTATGTAACTGCTTTATTAAGTAGTCTTTCCACAGCCATGACTTAGTTAAGCTAACCTGAGTCTTGAGTTAAATTTGGTCAAGATAGAAAGGGGAAAATGAATTAATCTTTCAATACAATAATTTCTTCCCCTATCATAAATAAACCCAACTTCTTTCTCTGAATCTTTGCATACCTTCCACTTGTTCAAATTTGAGACTTGTAGTAAACTTAATCCAAAAAAATGGCTACACTAGACAAAGATCTGTTAGTGCCAAGATATTCTTTAAAGCAAAATAGTATCTCCCCAAATATCTATTATTTGTACAATTGCATCAATTTCTTAACATGCTGTGTTAATGAAGTGCTGTTAAACAAAAAGTCACCCAAAAGCTGTTTTAACAGAGAAGTGTCTACTTTCTACAAGCTCTCGAAAATATGTGCTTAGGGGCTGCCAGAGGTTCCAGCTGAAGCCTTAGGGCCTATCCTCTTGCACGTCCTTGTCAAGTCGTCTAGAAGATGGTATGATCCTGTAGAATAATTCAGAAGAGTAGCTGACCCATCTCCAGACACTTAGGAGAGCAGAAGCAATGTTCCAAATCCTTGCATTCCAACTATGTTCTGTGGAATCATCCTCACCTTCTGTTAGAGAAAGACTAACCTTTAATTATTAGATTTAAAAGGGAAAATTATAACTTATTCTGCTCCATAATTGCTGCAAAGGAGTTATTAAAATTCCAAACTTATGTAATATTATCATAAAATATGGCATTTTTCTCAAGAAAGACACAAATTGGATTTGAGCTTATGCACTGTAAAACCCAGATGGTTTGCTTAGCTACTCAGACATCCTCCAGTTCAAAAGTTAATTGAACTGAAAACTAAAATTTTGATAATTGATATGCTTTGGGACTAGAGCAGAAAGATAAATTAGCCGTATGCATGGGGTGTTAATGGGCTTGAGAAACCATTGCAGTTGGTGAGAGAATATTGGCAAAGAAGGAAATCTCTTTTCTCTCCCTCTCTCCTCCCCCCTCTATTTTCTAGGTTAAATAATTCCATATTACCTGGGCTTCTTGCAATGCAGCTGCTTTTCTCTCTCCATTTTCTTACTTACAGATTCAATATTGGTTATTATTTTACCCAGTTTAACTTGTTCTGGAATTAAAAAAGAAGCATTGATTGCGCACTACTATAATTTCCAAGTTCTAAATGTACTTTTCAAATTTAATTGCAAATTACAGACTTTTAATGAGACAACATATTCTTTTAAAAATTACTAACACAAAGTTACTCATAAAACACATTTGAATAGTTTTTTCTTACCCCTATCTTATTCTGATCTTTTATAATTACTAAAATTTAGGGCTAAAAAGTAAACCATAAATAAAAAACATATATCAAAAAAGGACACCTCAGAAAAATGCCTGCAACAACATAGTACAAGCTCATGAATATAAAGGACTTCTGTGTGTGTTACCATTAACATCTTTATTTTCATAAAGCTTAGTTTATAAGGGAGGCTCTGTTGTTTTAAAATAAGTTAGCAAGTCATCAGTTAATGAAAATAAAAGTCTCTTCATTTAATATAGTTAGACTAAAGACAAATACACTAAGTCAGGTTTGTCCAGCACTTATCATCTCCCAGCTTGGATATCCTGAAAGATACAGAGGCATGTGGTGCTCATAGCATACAGCCTGTTCTTTAGAAAAAGTCACACCTAGCCCAAGTCTTAATGTCAACACAGAATGGAACATGCTGGACTGAACTATATAGTTCAGTGTGACACAGAATGAGAAGTTTGAGGAGAAACTGAAAACACTGTTACTATTACTCTTTGTAGTGTTCTAGGAGTACTGAGTGGTTAGACTTGACCTAGGAATTACCACTTGTGAGCCTCAGAATAGTGATTTTTTTTTTTTTTTTGCAAAGTGCTATGCTTTTTCTCAAAGGGAAGTAGCAACCTCCAGAACTACAGGGCATAACCTGTATAAGTTCTAAAGAGAAAGTCCTTTATAGTATCCCTTTTAAAAAACAAATTTATTAATTTACTTATTTATTTTACATCCTGGTGGCAGTTTCCCCTCCCTTTTCTTCTCCCAGTTCCTCCCCATCTCCCCCCAGCCCATCCACTCCTCCTCTGTTTCTGTTTAGGAAAGGTCAGGTCTCCTATGAGTATCAACAAAACATGGCATATCAAGGTGGAGTAAGACTAAACACCTCCCCATGTATTAAGGTTGGGAGAGGCGACCCAGTATGAGGAGTATGTTCCCAGAGGCCTGTAAAACATCAATCAAGGGCACCACAAGAAAACTCACAGAATCAACTAACCTGGGTCTCATAGAGGTGACTGAACAGACAACCAGGAAGCCGGTATGAGACTGACTTATGCACTCTGCATATATGTTACAGTTGTGTAATTTGGTCCTCAGCAGTATTTTTTTTAACTCAATCATGTAAGTAAGACTGCTTCCAAACTACAAAATACAAGCAGTTTTACCCTTAAATTTCAGTAAAGATTAAAGAGGCTGATGGCAGTTAAAGCATGCAGATCTCAAAGTGTTTGTGAGTGGTCCATCATAAGACTGGCAATGGGCTTCAGCCAGGTCATAACACTCTTGAGTTTGTAAATGTTTCTTTATGCAAAATCTGGCCTTTAAATCAATGTTATAAAACTTTGTTTCACATTTGTAACATGAATTATGAATCATCTGATTGAAATAATTAGAAGAAAGGAGATGGGGAGGCTAGAAATAAAAATGGAGGAGTAGTGTGGACCATTTGGTAATTTAAAATAGAATCAGGGAGAAGGCACAAAGGACATAAGAGTGGCCAATAAATTTGTACTGCTCCCCTCAGAGGTTAGATGGAATCAAATATTCCTAACCAGTCAATGTTCTTCATTCTGATTTCTTTTAACCTATCTCTTTCAGGACCTCATTTTGTCTTGAGTATCTTTAGCCATTGGCTGTGTTCCCACACACACACTCTCCCCTTGCCGACTTTCTAACCCTTCACTTCAATGACTTGATCCAATTACTGTGGCTATATGTATCATCTAGGTGTGTCTGGCTCATAGGTTTACTTATCCTGTATACACAATTCTTAAGTTCCAATTTTGAGTAATCAACTATCTTCATTTCAATCAGCATGGCCTTCTCAGAATTAACAATAGTACTATCACCTGGGAAGACATCTCAAATCACTTCCCTTTCAGACCCCTTGCTTATGCAATCATTCATTAAACACTGTCCACCCTTTCCACTTTATATTTCCTCCTACAGGCCTTTACCATGCACTATCTGGAACCATAAGAGTGTCCTCAATTGGGTTCCCACCTACAACCATGCCTTCCATAAACATTTCCTTTTTAAATTCTGGAATTCTAAATTATCATTGTGCTGTTTCCTAAAATAATTTCACAGTAAACAGAGCACAGATTTTGTATAATTCTAGATCACTGAAAATGTCTTTTTAAAAGAGACTTAGGTATCTACTAGTAACTCTTGCCTAAATCACCTACTAGTAACAATGCCTTGTAATTATATTATGCAATCATTTATAAGCTAGCTTCCTCAGTAAGGAGAAAAAAACATCCTTCCTCTTTCCTCTCATTTTGAATATTGCTGTGGACATATTGGTTCCTTTTTGCAATTTGTATAACTACTCTTTTCTATGTTCACAGTGCCAAAATTGGCAGATGAGAGCCAAGCCAGCTCCCATACCGTGCTATACATCAACTGTGGTCTCTCACTGTGTCTTGCTTGTCTCAGTTCTATTCCATCTTCATTTGGCTTTCCCTGCTCCACACATGGAATCAGGTATGCATGAAGCAGTGGTCATTGCCTCTTCTAATATACTTTCTCCCATTTTCTCTAGTTAGTTTCCCAGCTAGAAAAGTATGCTTATTTCTACTAAAACAAATCAATTCATTCTCTAGGGTTCCATCTTTCACATTTCTTCTCTTCCTCTGTGCTCCATTTTATATATTTCCTATGATAGGCTTTCTATTTTATTAATTCTATTTTCAATAATATACTACTTAAATTCCTACAGGTTTCTTTGGTTTTTCTTCTCAACTACATTGATAGTCACTAGCTCATTCATATGTACATACTATTTTTCCCAAGACAGGATTTCTCTGTGTAGCCCTAGCTATCTTAGAACTCACTCTGTATACCAGGCTGGCCTCCAACTCACAAAGATCTGCCTGCCTCTGCCTCTCAAGTGTTAGGATTAAGGGCATGTGCCACCACCACCTGTCTATACATTTTTATTTTTATTTTTAAATACATTGATCTCAGTTATTTTTATCCTTTACTTGATAATTTATATGTCTATGGTCTTTGTGAATGTACTTCTAATCCTTCTAATCAGGAGAGGTAACTCAGTCTTACTCCTGATGGTTACTTCCTCATGAGTTTTAATGTCTTACATTGTAAATTCATATTCTACACAAACAGAAACTATTCACAAACAAATACTCCTGAAGAATGAGAATTATTTACATATTTTGTAGAAATTTAAATACATGTGCTGGATGCAAGATACAAATAAGATATACCCCTGTAAACATATCTGTGCTTGCTTCCTGTAGGTAGCTGATAGCATTTTCAATTATGATAACTTTAATTTCTCACATTAGAGATTTTAAGATATTGATACTATAAATTCTAAATCAATCCTAAGTAAGGTTATTTGAGGCTATGAAGTCTAGAATTTTCTGTCTATCTATGAGTTAAGGCTAAAACAATAGCTTCTGTTTACCTTCTATAAGCAAGTTGTGTGTGTGTGTGTGTGTGTGTGTGTGTGTGTGTGTGTATGTGTGTTGTTGTTGTTGTTGTTGCTGCTGCTGCTGCTGTTTTTTTGTTTTGTTTTGTTTCTGATTCAGTCTTTCACCTTGCAGAAGTGAAAGATCAGCTTTGGGGAGTTCCCACTTAACCAGCTCCTACATGGGCCAAGGTATTTTCTATGCACATTGTTCATTCAAAGTCCAATGAAACTGGGACCTGAAGGATACCAGAGACATGTGGGACTTCACCAAAATGTAGATGACCCTTCCCTAAGGTGATATTCTGCATTTGTTTTGCTTTCTCTACTTGAACTTTCAGGTGTTCTGTAAAAATACTTATTAAAGAAATGCCTGAAATATTTTCTCCTGTTGTTAGTCATTCACATTTCAAGACTCCACTCACAAGATGTAATCTGATCTCTATCTAACTTGGAGTCACCAGTTACTGGCCCACTTTCTCTTTATTAATTGAAGCTTTTTAATGGTGTTGACTGGGAATTCTTTACCTTGAATTGTCTGCACATCTCATTATAAAACTTCACACATTTGTTAAACATTTACTATAAGAATCAATAAATAAAATACTTAAAACTTATTCAGTCTTCCTATTATTTATGTCTGCCAGTGACATAGATTAACTGCTTTAATTTTCCCCAATACTCCAGATACCACACACATACATACTTCAACCTCCTTCAAAGGGGAAAAGACTCATTTCTCCCCTGACCTTTGTAAAAAATATTTATTCCTCCCCATCCCACCAAAAGGAGCTCCCATGTATACTTTAAAAACTGCTTAAAGATTTCAACTGAATGAATACATTACTGGGACTTAGTTGTCTAAAACCCATTTGAATGATTTAGGAATAGGATGTAATGAATGAGGCTGTGTTCTCTATCTCAAGTGTCACCATTCAGGATGTCAAGTGATGAAGATGAGGGAGTTACAAGAATTGTGAGGTCTCTTCTCTTCAGAGGAATTTTTAAAAATGTTTCCTATTAGTTAAATCAGATCATTTTTGTGTAAAAAAAAAAAAATGAGACCTTATATACAGAACTATAAAGTAGCCTTTCATATTGCTCTCTTTTCAAGACCCTACTACTTAAATTGTATTCCATTTATATGAAGTAATTATAACAAAATTTAGAACTTAAAAATGTTACAAATTTTATAGACAGATTCATTAGTCAAGAGTGACAGATTGTGATTTACTGACATTTCACATTCTAGTGTGTGGGCTGGGTGGATGTCATGTGATTTTCTACTGTTGGAATTTCCAGCACATGTGTGTTATACAGAATGCCAGTTCCCCACTAGATTGTGAACTCTGGTGGTTTCCCGAGGACAGGAATTGTTTTTATACATCTCCAGTTATTCAGTCAGAATTCAGCATAGTTGCTGGATGACTTAGGTGTGATAGGCAGTCTGGTAGCTACTAGGAATACAGGAAATAACCTTAGGTTTATAACTCCTTTGTTCTGGCCAATAAAAGTAATCATTTATAATTGGGTGACTCCAACTGACGTGCAAACAAACTATTTTCATTATCTTATGAACACACGATAGAGAATGAAATGTATTCTTTAACTTTGTAATTGAGATAGCAGGTATTCCTTAGTGAGAGAGCTGGCTCTTTACCAAGTATAAATCACATTCAAAAGCTTAACAGAACTCCCCAGAGGAAATGAGCATAAATTGATCTTCCCAGCACCACCCTCTCTAACAACAAATATGGCTACAGTTCAGTTACCCAGATCTGAGCCTCTGCTCTCATGTACTGAAGTCACCTGGGGAAAGAGCCATAGTGTACACCCTTAGTAAACAACCTCTGCTGTCTGTCTTCAATTAAATTAAGATAGGAGTCTAGCAGACTGTGTTGAGTACCATGCTTTCATATATTATTATCATTGTTTTTAGAGGAGGGAATCCTAGCATCTGGATTAAAGATGCCAGAATGATTGACAAGCCATGAAAGTCAAATATGAGAGACTCAAGCAAGATTTAGAAGAACCTTCCAGATATTTATCTTCCTTCCACAAATAATACACATGGGGCCCTTTATATCTCCTTCCGTAAACTAGATTTGCTTATGTTTATAAAATACTTGCTCATCTCTTATCCCAGTACATTCAGTTGAAGAGAAGCAAGTGTGCCAAATACCCTGATTCCCAGGATTCATAATTTGAGTTGTTCTTCTATGGTATTGACTCTACTGCATGTGTGAGTAAGATCCACCCTGATTCATCACCCCAAGGAGGATGGAAGCCTGAGGAAACTGATAGAGATTCTCTAAATAATTTAAAAGTCCGCCTCTAATCCCAAAACATTATATTTCTGTTAGAAATAGATAAAATAGACATACCCACATACACACAAAAAGACATACAGCTTAATATCAGCAAATCATGCCTTCCCTTCACAGATGACATAGATGGAGGTAAAGCAGGGTGACTGGAGTTAACCTGCTCTTTCTGACTGTGCTTCCAGTTTAAATATCTTTTATAAGAGCTGTGTTGGTTGTGGTGTCTCTTCACAGTGATGGAACAGTGACTTTTGCATTGCAGGTGGAACACTACAGCATGAGTTTCTTAGCTCACTGTTATGTACCCACTAGCCCCTGTGGTACTAACTCCTTTGTTGTGAACTTTTCTCAGACCATGAAATACACCAAGTCCTGGCATGTGATGCTCATAGGTAAGGAGCCTTAGCACCGAAGTCAAGTGTTAAAATTGGCTGCTTGACCTCCAGCGTTGGGAATCACTTGCCCTTTTGTACACCCTGAGTACCAGTCTTCATATGCTGAAAGTCAATAGCTTATATATCTGAGCACTACAAATTAGGTGGGGGTGTGTGAAATGATTCATAAACTTGGTAATTAGAGACCTATTGTGGTTTTGTTGCTTTTGCTTTCTGCTGATTCAGAAAATAAAATTTGTCATACCCCGCTCCACTTGACAGCACTTCTATATATTTGCTAAGAACATCACTGTGGTTAGCCTGCAGGGATTCATATTTCCTTCCCATAGTGTTTAAAGTTGGGAAAATAAGACACTTATTCATAACCCCAAATCCCTCTTAACATATCTCCCTAAATGAAGCATATACAATTGAATCTCAGGACCAGAAAAATAGAGAAACACTCTAAAACAAGCTCACAGTTGCATTTAAAAAGTCAAAGGAAGGGGGTCCCATGGGAATTCTCAAACAACCCAGGCTGTTGTCAAGATGGACAACAATCCCTATTGATGAAGATAACAACTACAAGATTGTGCCTACCTACATAAAGCCTTCATCCCTACATTCTAGCTTCTTTGGTAAAGGAAGGTACTCTGTGCACTACCAAAAGAGAAACTAGCCGAGCTGCCAACCCTTTGATTTACAATGTCGTCCTGCTTGCAAGAGACTCTAGTACAATGTGACACAGGACATAAGGCCCACTCCACAGAGGGAAGCAATGCCCAACATGCTTGGGTGACCAAGAATATGTAGCCTAGAGATCTGTGGCAAACCCAAATACTACTATTCTAAAAAAAAAAAAAAAAAATGTAACCATAAACTGACTCCTTAAGTTGTACTCATAGATCAGAGTCTTGCTCAGTCATTGCCTGGGAAACTTCCTCCTGCAGCAGATGGAAACAAATACAGAGTCCCACTGCCAGACATTATACAGAGTAAGAAGCCTTGGAACACTCAGCCCTAGGTGGGATGTCTTTATCAAATCTATCTTCTCAGGAAGAGGAGGCAGAAAGAGATTTTGAAGCAGACGGGATGGAGGCCACCAAAACAAGGCTCTCTAAATCAATATAATCAAGGCTCACTTACAAAGAACTTACAATGAGCTTACAAAGACTGAGAAAGCATGCATAAGCCCTGAATGAATCTGCATCAGATCTTCTGTGTGTGTGTGTGTGTGTGTGTATATACACACACACACACACACACACACACACACACACACATACATACATATTATGGCTGTGGGTTTATGTTTCTATGGGACTCCTGAGTGTGCAGCTTGTGGTCACTGGTTGTTGTCCCTTCTCTTGGGCTCTTTTCCTTTTGTTTGTTTGTTTTGTCCAACTTCAATGTGACAGTTTTTGTTTTGCCTTATATTTTATTTTGTTATTACCCCTTAGAATCCTTTTTTTTTTTTCTCTTGAGAAAGGGAAAAGGAATGGATCTGGATGGAAAGGGAGGTGGGTAGAACTGGAAAGAGTAGAGGGAGGTAGGTTAACCATAATCAGGATATATTATGTGGTACTAGGGAGGAGGGATAGATCTCCCTAGGAAGACAAAAGAAAATAATTATAAACAGTTATGGATAGATGATAGGCAAGAGGGGTAGAAGACTAGAATGGGAGGATCAAACAGGGAAGGGGAGGGAATAAAGGGAGGGACAGCTAAAACCAAGGGCCATTGGGGGGGGTCATAAGAAAACCTAATATAGTAGAAGATTCCTAAAATATATGAAAGCAATCTAAATGAAATCTTGATAATGGGGAGGATAGAGCTCCAAATGGATAGCTCTCATCACCAAATGAAGCTTCCAGTACCAGTAATGAGCTACATATAATCAAGATCTTCCCCAAAGAGGTCCTGTAGGAACCCCAAACAACCCAGGTTGTTGCCAAGGCTATAATGACAGTAGGCTCTGTTGCTGAAGACAATAGCTTCACAACTCATTGAACACAGAGAAGTTGAGCTGGTGCCTACTAAAGCCTTCACCTCTATGAATGAGTATTTATGATACTGAAGGTATTCTGCATGTTACCAAAGAAGAAAGGTAAACACCTACCCAGCTATGAACCCATCAGTGTCGGGGAATATTATTTTAAGATATGTTACTTTTGTTTATGTTGCATTTGTTTAACTCTGTGAAGCTGTGTTACTGTGTCTGTCTAAAATGCCTGATGATCTAATAAAGAGCTGAACAGCCAATGACAAGGCAGGAGAAAGGATAGGTGGGTCTGGCAGGCAGAAAGAATTAAAAGAAGGAGAAATCTGGGAGGCGATCTAGGAATGAGAGGGGAAGGAGGAGGACTTCAAGGGTCAGATACCCAGCCACACAGCTAAATAGCCAGACATGGAGTAAGAAGGAAAGAAAAGGTATAGAGAAATAGAGAAGGGCTCTATTAGACTGGCTAATTTAAGAAAAGCTGGCTAGAAACAAGCCAAGCTAAGGCCAGGCATTTATAATTAAGAATAAGCCTCCATGTGTGATTCATTTGGGAGCTGGGTGGCAGGCTCCCTAAAAGAACAAAAACAACAACACTTCAATCTACAAGAGTGACCTGTAACACAAAACCTGTGGGAGCAACCAACCAAGATCTGGTTTGACTTAAGGCCCAGTCCATGAGTAGGAACCCATACACAACACTGCTTGGGTGACCAAGAACCTGAGACTTGATATGCTGTGGACCTAGAACAAAACCAAACACTATTGTTCTACTAAAATAACATAGCCAAAAAATGACACCTAGCATTCTGATATATGCATAGATCCATGTCTTGCTCATTCATCACCAGAGAAGCTTCATCTTGCAACAAATAGGAGCAAATACAGAGACCCACAGCTAGATGATTGATATTCAGAGAGTGAGAGACTGTGGAACATTTAACCTTAAAAGGGATTCTTCATCAAATCCCTCCCTGCAGAACAGGAAACAGGAAGAGTACAGAGGGGATAGAGGACCCCAGTGAATCAAAGAGGCCTTCCAGCTACAAGGCTGGGGCACATATGAACTCACAGCAGTTAAAGTAACATGCACAAGGCCTCCAATGGTAGGAACCAGATGGAATCCTAGAGCTGAAAGGAAAAGTGCATGCATGCCCCCATCCCTAACCCACAGGCTATCCTCAATTGATAGCCACCTGCAAATGAATAATTCATTTTCTCCAAGGGAGTCTCACTGGTAAAGAGGTACTCTAAAGGGTAGGGCCCATACCCAGCAGTAGATGCCAACATGAAACAAACTAAACAGCACCTTTGGAGGTTCTTCGTCTCATGATACTGTCGGGGGGATTTTGTTTTTTGGTGTGTTTGTTGTTTCTTGGTTTTGGTTTTGGTGTTTAGACATATAGGTTCTTTGTATATAATATAATATAATATAATATAATATAATATAATATAATATAATATAATATAATATAATATATTATAGCTTCTGGCTTTAGGTTTTTATGGAATCCCTGTTTGTGCATCTATTTGATTTGCTTATGCTTTTTCCTTGGCTCTTTTTCTTATTTGGTTGTTTTGTCATATTCTGATTTGTTTGTTTTTGATTTATCTTATTTTATTTTGTTATTATAGCTTATGTGCCTGTTTGTTTTCTGAGGAGAGACAGAAGGGAGTAGATCTGGATGGGAGGGGAGAAGGGGAGCACTGGGAAGAGTACAGAAGGGAAAACCATAATCAGATTATATTGTATGAAAAACCTATTTTCAATAAAAGAAAAAAATAAATAGTAATTAAGAGGTCAAATAGTTTATTCTACCCCTGTTGGAATAGTGTATGGAAAACAAAACAGAAAGGAGCAAACATCAGTCACGTGTGACAGATTGTTAATGTGACAACCAGATCTAATTACACTTGTGTTGGTAGGTGTGAAGGAGATGAAGAATCTGTGGATAATCCAAGATACCACCACCCTTCATCATAGCTACTTAGTAACCTGACATAGAAGGAAAATATTTATAATTTTGTTCACTACAGAAGATATTTCAGAGGGGAGAAGGGCAGGGCTGTTAAACATAGGATGTACTAATTTTAAAGGATTGAGGGAGAGTTTGCAAACTCAGACTGTTTTTACTTAATTTCTGTAGCACTCATCACAATGCATCCTGTTGCTGATTCTCTTGCATGCACATGTTGGATTACTGTGCGATGCTGCGAGATGGGTCTCACACGCTCTGGCACTTCCATTTCATACTTCACAGTTTACGTGTCACTTCAAGGTTTGAAATGTTTCACAGTTATTTGCTATATGTGGGTGCCAAAATTAAAGAAAAAGAAGCCAACCTATATCACTAAAAAAGACACTGCAAGAATAGAAAACAGTCAGATGGGAATTTCTGTCCCATTAACATTCAGAACTTTATCCAGAATCAATTCAATTTTAACAAAATCTGACTTACATTTTACAGATACATTGATGCATATGATTATTGTTCTTATAAAGTTAAATATAAATCTTTATCCCTGTAGATAAGTTTACATAATTAAAAGAAACTAAAATACTATGATTCTTTTCTAGCCTTACAACTTAGCCATATGCTCTTGCACAACAAAGCCCAAAGCCCAATTTGCCACCTGATTTGATCTGGTATAAACATTGGATTTCTATGGATGTATTTCCATGATTGTTGAATTTTAACATGCTAAAGTAAATTTATTTAAACAAGGAATAACATACATCTATGGGCTGACATTCATTAAAACTGGTATTTTGACCAACATTTACAAATAACAGACATTTTTCATGAGTTTTAGTAAGACAATAGCACACCTAGGGTGCCCCCACATTCTCCCTGTGTACCCCTCACTTTACTCATAAGGTGCTTTCCTATAGCAACTTGGCATCTGACCACCAAAGTATTACATGTCTTTTCCACTCTCTACCACCTGTCCAGCTGCCAAACATCAAAACAGAAAACAAATGACTAATGATAAACATGTGAGGGCTCACGAAAAGGAGGGTTTTCACTTGAGACATGTCTAGAATAAAACACCTGGCACAAAACAACACTCACTACAGATTTCATGCTGTTCCTGCCCTTCCTTTCCAACTTCACACCACTTCAAGTTCGAGCGTCTGGTGTGTTTCATGTGATGGAATGTGAAAGGTTTCCGAAAGTGCAATGAGAGGGCAGAAGGGAGCCAAACAAACACGGGTGCAAATCAAATTGTGGATTTTCTGGCACGTTCTGAGTAAGATTTCAATATCTGAAAGTCTTTCCCTCTGACAGTTTAGAACTTCTCCTTCACAGTAGAAGGAACACATGCTCACAGCACTGGATATGTGAACAATGACAATTTATTACTAGAAGGAGAAGAGCATGTTTTCCACTAGAGGCATCCAGTACTTAGAGAAACACAAATACTGGCTCATGAAGTTAACCAGCTGACAGCAACAGTGAAGGAACACAAGGCCTCTGCACTTTCACAGAGGAATTTCAACATGGCTTCAAAGTCATTTCAAAAGGCCCACATGCAGATAGACTATCCTGACACAAAATGAACCTAAAAAGCCAGTAAAGACAGAAAGCTATCATGGCAAGTGAATTCTAACTTGCTAAGATCATACCACAAAGGAAAAATGGTCTCTATTACATTTTCCATTTGTAATTTTGTTTTTAAGTGCACGCATAATTAAATGCTTAGCAGCAACAGAGAAAGCATTCAATTTACTTACTGTAATGATAGAAGTACATTACTATGAAGCATTAATGTAATATTATCAAGAATGGTCTGATTTAATTTGCCTACTTACATGAGACAGTCTGACTCAGATTTACAGCAGTCCCCAAGGGCTGAAATTGTACCAAACAACCTCATAAAATTAACAGAAATTTCTCAAAATAAATTCACATTAAGGCCGGGCGGTGGTGGTACGCCTTTAATCCTGGCACTCAGGAGGCAGAGGCAGCCAGATCTCTGTGAGTTTGAGGCCAGCCTGGTCTACAAAGCGAGTTCCAGGAAAAGAGCAAAGCTACACAGAGAAACCCTGTCTTCAAAAACCAAAACCAACAACAACAACAACAAATCACATTAAAATCAACATTTTTCATGGGGGCATATTTAGGAGACAACTGGATGAGACAGGGTAGAAGAATAGATCAAAATAAGCACAACTCTGTGAGGGTTATAATATCTAAAAGAAAAAAAAGAAGAAGAGAGGTGTGGTATAAACATTATCTCAAAGTGTGATTATGCGACTGGGGTTGTCAACAAAATAAGATAAATACACCTTATATAAAATATTCACTTAACAAAACATTTTAAAGTAATAGCTCTGAATATATTTGTGAATGCCAGTAGAAAACTATTTCTGTTAAAGGGGAAACTAACCCAATGGTCAGTTCTAGAGTACCAAAGTTTCTAAAAATATTAGAGCATGAAGACAGTTCCCTAGAGCCTTTTCTGTATGATACCACTCTACTCCCTATACCTCCCCTATCTACACAACGCCTTAAATGAGTAAAGGAGAGATAAAAAAATCCAAAAACATAGAGTAGAAGTTTCTGACTTTTAAAAAAGCTATTTTATGCCGGGCAGTGGTGGTGCACGCCTTTAATCCCAAAACCAAAAAAAAAAAAAAAAAAGCTATTTTATACACTGTCATCATTACACAAAAACTTGAGCAAGTCACACACATCCACATTAGCTAGAAATTACATTCGTATTTTACCTCATTAACAAATCTCACCTTATAAAATGAGCACAAAATGCACACCACAATCAGAAGCTTCAGTAAAAACACAAATGGGGTCCATATCCAGTTAGTTATCATCTCACTTGGCTGCCAGGACAAGCTCCTCCAGATGCGACCAATTGGAGCCTGAACTAGCAAAATGCTGGTGTTCGAAAGAACCCCACAAAAGTCCGTATGTTGAGCCACTTGGCCTAAGCCCAGACATTATTTCTGGATATGGCTATGAGGTCATTTCCAAGAGTAGGCTGAGAAACATTTTCACTCAGAAGTGGAACCCTACATCTCTTCCTAGTCTTTTGGCTAAGATCATCTGTAAAAGTCTACCCCACAGTCCTGTATGTTAAAAGATTCAGCACCATCCTATGGTACTATTCAGAGGTGGCATAAGCTTGGATGAGAGGGAAAGTTTGTAGAAAGAAGTTAGGTTATTGGGGACCCATTCTAAAAGGGGACTTGGGGTAGTGGTCTCTTTCTCACTTTGATTTCCAGGCACCATGAGGTAAGCAGGCCTCCTTTCTACATGCTCCTACTACCAAGACTGTCACCAACTGGACCAAGTTCTCAGGCCTTCCTTCTCAGGTATATAACATACTTTCCACCTCTTCATCTTACAGACAGAGTATAGGAGGACTTTCTCCACATCTGTAGCTAGTGACGGAAGCCAGTTCCGTGTATAAATGCATTAATTCTGTGGTTCTGCAGAAGCCTAATAACATAAGGAAAGAGAAGAACTGAGGAATTTTCTAATAAGATCAAAATTATAGCAGCATAAAAGATTAAAACAGGCCTTTAAAACCAGTGAAAATGAAACAAGACAAAAGGTAAGTAGGCCTATAATGTGATGATGTTTGTTGTTTAAAACTGGCTTTTTTTCTAATGCCTCTACCAGAGGTGTGTGCCTATAACCAGTTCCCTGTATATCCTTTTTTTTTTTTTAATTCTTCAAGACAAAAAAAGGAAGGAGTGGACTGAGAACATGACAATTTGATTTTAGTTACAGCTGATGTGCCCAGCTAGCTTTGTGAACTTGAGACAATCACCAAATCACCTTCATTCCCTCCCTTAGTGTGATGAGTAAGCATGGCTGACACTTCATATTCCATGTAGTTCTGAAAACCCATGTGATAAAAATCATATTTAAGGATATAATAACTATTTAAGCCAGATCAAGTATGACAAAATTGCAGCAACAGGACTAGACACAGATGCAGATACAGTTCCGGGGCCACATAATGCTGCATAAAAACAGTGAATTAGAATATATCTAGATGGCTGAGCTTTCTCTAATTTCCTGTAGATGTTATCTCTCCTATTGAACATGCAGATATTTCACACATTTCTGTCACCTGCTAATTTGTTACCCATGACTTAAAAGATTAGTAATTCAGCTATCACTGTGATGTCTAGATATAGCCCCATTCTTGGGGAGCAGAGGCATTACTACTAAATTGAATTTCAAAACATATAATGTAAAGGCACTTCTACTAAAATCCTTGAACATGTTTTTTCTTTGAGAAGGTAATACAGTGCAATAATAAGAACACAGAGTTTTATTTACAATAACATTGTTTCTGGTCTTGTTTACCATTAGTAAGGCTATGACCCTGTATGCCAATTCTCTGAGTATCCCTTAACTTCTGTTTTCTCATTAGTAAATACAGCTGGGATGGTTAGACAAAATTGTGCTGAATGTATACTTTTTACTCTGTAACTGCAAATCTAAGATAATAGATAACTTTCTTGTTTTAACTTTATTTCCTAGAATTTTGTACAAGCTATGGACCATTAGAAATAAAAAAGATTTTTCTAACCAAAAATAAATAAAGAAATAATGAAAATATGTAGGAACACCATAGGCAGACAGAACCAAAATACAGCAACAAATGAACAAAAAGGTAGCCATTTTCTAAATTAGAGACAGATGTGAGTAAAATAATGAAAAAAGAGCCCTCAATAAGATGTGGAACCATACAAGGTCATCTAATGGAAATAGTATTAGAGTATGAAATACCGACTACATTGTGGTGTCTTCTGTGCAGCATATTGATGATTTTAGATATACACTTAACCCTAATAAGCCTCAATTCTCATTTCCTAAAAAGAGAAGAAATATATTTATGTATAGAATTTAAGCATATTACAATTTTCTTGAGTTCCTTAATATTAGAAGAGCTTGTCCACCATGGATGTTGTTTATCCCTCACAGTCATACAAGGTATGCCAATTGTAAAAGTTCTGGTCCTTTGCTCTGTACTCAGGTCTTTGCTTGGGCTGTGTCAGTAACAAGCGACTTCAAGAAAAGAAGCACCTTATTACCCAGCCTGGCAGATTCTAAAACAGATACCCATGTCTCTCCATTTGACTGTCACCATAGTGAAATAATGGATCCAAATAAATTGCTATTTCCCCAGGAATCTGATGCTGGAAGGAGAAAGCGGCTGCATCCAGAAAGGAGCATGTCTCTGGAAAGAGCTGTCAGTTTAACAATGTGTCAGACCGCCTTGCAGCACGAGACTGAAGTCTAGGCACCAATGGTCCAGTAGTGGCTGGATGGGATAATATTTTGGTCTGGACTGCTCCAATGTGCATATTCCTAGCCCCCCCTTTTTTTTTAACTTTAACCTAAATTCAAGACCTGGAAGATGAATTTGAGGGGCTGATCTGCCAGCAATCTCTTCGTGCCTCTTCCATTGACTAAATCTCTTTTTTCTGCTTTTTACTACTAATTTATCTGTTTGAATTAGCTTCCTAAGGATGCAATAACCAAACTTGGATTCTTGAGGTATGGTATCTGTGACCCCCAAATGGGATAACAACAATCTCTCCTTGGATGAAAGCAATCTTATGTTGCAATCAGTAGGGTATCCAAGCTCATGTCTCTCACCTATAGCACCATCTGCCTGGGTCCTTCCCACCTCTCCCAAGGGACTTTGAGGGACTTGATAAGTGAAGCTCAGTTTGGGTGATTAGCAGCTAGTAAGTTTCTTTTCTATACAAATCCAGGTTGTTTGTCTTCTGCCTGCAGTGACAGCTGGAGTTGCATCTTATTTGTAAATAGGGTGGGATTCCAGTTTCTGCACAGACCTTGTGAAGATACTTAGCAAATAAATGACTGTCAGAGGGATAAACGCTGGGAAACATCGGACACGTTCACTGGATTTTCTTGGCAGATTTGCAGATACACATTTTCATCTAGAGCCAGGACAATTACTTCATTGCACTTGCCCTCTATTTTATTCCTGGTTCTCACAGATGGTCACTTGTTAGGGAACCCACTGCATTACAATCTTTATCACCATTATTCCTGGCAAATGCACTACAGTCGTCTGTATCACCATCACTGCTAGCAAATGCTAGTGTCATAATCAGGATTTTTTTTTATTCAAACCAATAGTGGTGCTAGGCTCACTATTAAGGGTCTTCTGATCCTGGGCAAGTTATTTCAAGGCTGCCTACCCCCCAAATCAAATATTATCTTCTTCTTTGAAACTTCCCAAGTTATACTTTGATACCTTTACTGCATTTGAATTGTTTCGGAAAAAAAGTAGAGAAAAAAACTGTAAAATTGCTTCTTACCATGTACAAGAACTTAAAGATTTAAGTGTCACCTCTACTGAATTTTGTTACAATGTAAATATAATGTCAGGTAATTAGGGGGAAAGATAAGTATTCCCATAAAAATCTTGCATGCAGAATGCCAGGGAAGCAATAACACTTCTATCATAAACCATTTTATGTGATAATTGCCTTTTAAGAAATAGAGTAAGGGATATTATCACTAATAAAAAGGATTTAAAGAAATGCAAATTTTCTATTAGTATCATTTTCAAGTGAGGTAAACTGCTATTTGTAGTGATTGTTTCACTGTCATTTTCTCAATAACACAGCTTTCCTTACATTTCACGCCATTGTTTGTTTTAGGTAAAACACCTCAAATAACTTGACACACATTCTTTTCTCACATCAGGAGTGAGTCTCCATGAGAGGACAAAGGATGCTCAACAAACCAGTGAACTTTAGATTATCCACCCAGTGGACACAGGAGCAAAGAAAGGAACTCACAAAGCCCATGTATATTTCTAAGACAATTCTCTTTTCACAACTGAGTTCCATGGTTAGAAAGCCATGGGCTTTTCTGTACAGCATATATGTGCTCAGCTGTCCCCAAGGAGTCATCAGTAACATGTCCAGTATCTTATTATTATACTGTGTTTTCACACAGATCTCATTTGGTTCTTTTAGCAATATAATCAGGAGGTATTAAATAATCACTGCAATTTGAGAAAATATGAAACTGAGCATCCAATATAATGAATAATTTGACCAGAATCATACAAGAAGGAAAAACAGACCTTAATGTTTGCTATTTGGTCCCTAAGTCCTAGGTTCCTTCCAAGCAGGTGCAAAGGTGTTATAAAGTGTCACAGTTCACTAGACTTCTATTATCATGCATGTATAGCATGCCACCCTGATCTGAACATTTACATTCCAGGACTTATTGCTCCTCCTCTTCTATAGCCATAGAAAAAAACATTTTTTTGTTTTTTGTTTTTTTTTTCTCCTGAAATGAATGTTTATTTCATGTCTACAAAAGCAAAAATAAGTATTATATGAAATTCACTCAATATTTAAGAAAATAAATCATTGGCCAGCAACAAAAACATACAATTTCTTATAACTGCTACAAATGAAATTATTATAATTAATAAAAAGCAATAATTTGAGAGTTTATTCCAGAAAGATTGATCCAAGTATAATGATCTAGACTAGTACATTTCTAAAGAAAATAAATGACTAGAAAAGTTACTCACTTGATGCTATTGTGAATGCCATAAAACTATCTAAATGTAGTTAGTTTCACAAATAAAATCAGCTGTAGCAGATCTGAACAAACCTGCATCCCAGACACTGTCCTCCCTATTTTGCCTTTAAATAAGACAAAAGATCTATTTAAAAGTTAAAGATCAGACAAGCAATGCCCTGGGCAATATAAACCCAGTGAGTCCTAGAATTTTAAACATAGACTATCTTTCCAAAGTTCTAGTAACTCAGAGCAGTTCCATCCAGGACCCAGACCAGGAACACCAAAACAACCCTTATAGTCGCTTAGGGCAGGTCATTACAGTTTGGTGAGCAAGGAAACTGCACCCTCACCTTCTTTTTCAGAAATGTCAATCTTCACCACATCCCTGTTGCTACTCCCATTCAAGGAAACCGTCCATGCTCCCATGAACAAATGTTGTAGTGACAGAAGACTCAGGATACAAGGGGGAAAAACCATCATTTTCACAATAAAGGAGAAAAACAAATTGTCTGTCAGACTTCATCCCAAAGCTAATATTCTACCCTTTAAAACAGCTGTAAAACATCAGCTCTTTTCTCGCTCTTATTTGCAAACATAAGTAAGTTTCCTGGGATTTCTTGATCTTTCCAATCCATAGAACCATAACCCACAACCCTCGCACACACAGAGACAGACATCTTTTTATCTTTTCTGGTAAAATTTCTCAAATTCATCCTCTTTTTTTGTGGCTTAAAGAGGGAGCAGCAGCAGGGTCCAACCCTCACTACCAACCTGGACTCTTCCCAGCCATCAGACCCCCTGCCGTGCTTTCTCCCAATCCACAGGCAGGCCACAGCTGTGAGGACCTACTGAAAATGACTTGGGAACATGTTGGAAGAACCACAAAAGTTCAAGTGCTGTAGCACAAAGGGACTGCGTGCATACCTTTCATGTTACCTAAGAACGACATCACTTTCAATGCACATCTCTCCCAAAAGCTTATCTTCTTTATAAAAAATAAAACAGACTGCAAGCAGCAAGCATTAGATCAGTTTTCTGCGGCAAGCTAAGGTAGAATGAAAGCAAGTGCTCAACATCACATCATGATTTAGGAAAAGAGCTCCTTGCCACTTCCTCACTCCAAAGCACACGGAAGACCCTCAGCCCAGGCACCCTCAAGTACTCAGCCCCACTGGCAAGGGTGGAGCGCAGAAGGCTTTAAACACAGGAAGACCTCAAATCCTGGTTCTGTGTTTTACTATGAGTGTGAAGAGCTTGAACACCTCTCTGTTCAGGAAGCATCTCATCTGTCTGATCTACAAAGCACAAGTAGTAATATACATACTTGAAACATTTGGGTAACACATAGCATTCTCCTTTGGTTTCTGTTGAAGTTTTAAGTACCTTAACCAAAACAACTTAGGGAGGAGGGCTTACATCCACTCACAAGTGACAGTCCAAAGCAGGGGCAGAAGGAAGGGGCTTGCTTGGTTGTACAGCTCTGCATCACCCCTCTGTTGCACCCCTCTGCATCACCCCTCTGCATCACCTCTCTGCTGCACCCCTCTGCATCACCTCTCTGCATCACCTCTCTGCTGCACCTCTCTGCTGCACCTCTCTGCTGCACCCCTCTGCATCACCCCTCTGCATCACCTCTCTGCTGCACCCCTCTGCATCACCCCCCTGCATCACCTCTCTGCTGCACCCCTCTGCATCACCCCTCTGCATCACCTCTCTGCTGCACCCCTCTGTATCACCTCTCTGCTGCCCCTCTCTGCATCACCTCTCTGTGGCACCACTCTGTAGCAACTGCTAGTCTGCCTTTCTAATACAGATGAAGTCCACCTGCCCAAGGATTGTACTAGCCACAATGGGCTGGTCCCACCTATGTTAATTAGCAGTCGAGAAAATACTCCCACAGCCAGGTAATTAACAGATGCTCAATATCAACTACCTTTCAGCTGTTCTGATTTAGCCTCTATTAGTTGGCTTCTAAATAAAAAGTGGAAGCACTTTTCAGTATTATAAGACACATAAATATCATTTTTCTAACTTGACCAATGTGTTTTCAGACTGTTGAGAAACACAGAAGTAAAGGTCATTCACATACAGGCTATTAACCAAATATTTCAGTCTCTCTTTGGACAGTGCTTAAATACATAGTGGCAAAATATGGCTAGAAACCACAAAAACTGGTAGAATCTTCCATTAACTCAGTCACATTAGAAGTACTAATGAGTATCTATCAAATGTGTGGTAATAACACTATGTTATAGACAGTCAATATAAAAGATGGTTTTCTGACACATCATCACTAAATAAAGTTAAAACATTCATTGGGCCTATGAAAAAGATAAAAAATAAATAAATACAATGTCGAAAATAATGTTTTGATTCATTAAGAACACTGGGACCCAAACCAGGAGAATTTTACAATGGACTGCTTCACAACTGTGCCAGCTCAAACCAGGGATGATCGGTGTCTCACATTATCAGGCACTGATAGGTCCTTGGATCCTGGTTTCTCAGTATTCAGAAGAAATGCCAGAAAACACATATTGCAATAGAATCATTTTGAAAGCATCCATGAAGAGCAAAGAAATTCAGCACCTCAGGTGCTGAATAGATCACACAACAGCTGTTTAATTTCTCTCTCTCCCCCCTCTCCTCCCTCTCTCCTCTCTCCTCCTCCCTTCGCCCTCCTCCTCTCTCTCTTCCTCCTTTCCCTCCATTCCTCCCTCTCCTCCTCCTCCCCTCCCCTCTTCTCTCTCTCTCTCTCTCTCTCTCTCTCTCTCTCTCTCTCTCTCCCCCCCCCCATGTGTGATGATATTTGATTGAATTATGAATTGCCTAAAAGAGAGTAAACCACAAGTTTTGATGTGGATACGAGGGAACATAATGAGATTATGTGAGTTCTGGTCTAATCAATGCTTTAATCCACTGATAGAGTCGTGATTCGAATGGACCACTGGGAGGTGATGGAGCTTTGGAAAGAAGGTTCCAGTTGGAGGATGGAAGTACACTGAAGTCCTTGTTGAATAAATTTTTGTCCAGCTACTTCCTATCACTCTGTGTTTTGACAACCTTGCAGGGAGCATCTCTGTTTCATGAATTCTTCTTCCACAAGGCCCACAAAACAAGGGAGCCAGACACAGTGGGTGAGTTAATCTCTGAAACAGCCACTGTGACTTAACCTCTGAACTATATGTCTTTTCTACTTTAAGTTGATTTTTAAGGCATTCTGTTACACTGGTGAATATATTAAAAACACACTATCTTTACTTCTATTCAGTAATAATTTCTAGAATATCAGCTTCTCAGTGGGACTATCATTCTGCTAATTAGACACTGGAGCATGAATGCAAAGAAGATAGGTAAGGTCCCTGAATCCAAAAAGATGACTTCATAGCAGGAAATTACAGGATCAGTGGAGGTGAACTAATCTTGTGGAAGAATCCTTGGAACTACAAATAACAAGGATACCTAATACTGCTTCCAAATGGCACTGAGTACCTTCCTCATCCATTTGTTTTAGAAGATGGTTGATGGACAGAACATGAAGCTACTTCACAAAGCAGAATCTCTGCTGCTTGTTCTATCAACACTCTGCTACACAGCACTGCCAGGAAGGGTTTTTCTTTTCCTTTTAAGGTATGCTTAGCCTGAAAAAATTGACTCACTCTAGTATATTCTGTTATAAACTAAGTGTATCAGAGTTTAAATCAGCAACCTCATCAGGAGGAAGGAGGAAGTGTATATATGTACTGGATAGCCAAGGCTTGCCAATAATAATGATGACTAGCAAAAAATAATTAACTACTTATTAACAGCACGATTTTCTAGTGAATATCTCCTAAAATATAAAATTAGAAGCTAAATCACATATTCTTATAAATTCAAGAACACTTCTATTTAACACAATAGGTGCTAAACTATTTGACCTCCTGTCTCATAAAATGGCTTGCTTGAGGTTATGTGTCTCATACAACACATTCAATGGTCGAGAGAAAGCCTGATCTGACCTAGTCTGGTGATCAGATGGCCAAACACCCTAGCAGTCGTGCTGGAACTCTCATCCAAAAACTGATGGAAGTAGACGCAGAGATCCTCAGCCAGGCCCCAGGTGGAGCTCCAGGTGTCCAATTGTCGAGAGAGAGGAGGGACTGTAAGAACATGAATTGTTGAGACCAAGATTGGAAAAAGCACAGGGACAAATAGCCAAACGAATGGAAGCACCTGAATTATGAACCAAAGGCTGTGGAGCCCCCAGCTGGATCAGGCCCTCTGGATAAGTGAGACAATTGAATAGCTTGAACTGCTTGGGAGACATTCAGGCTGTGGGACTGGGACCTATCCTTAGTGCATGAGCTGGCTGTTTGGAACCTTGGGCTTACACAGGGACACTTTGCTCAGCCTGGAAGGAGGGGACTGGACCTGCCTGTACTGAATCCACCAGGTTTAAATGAATCCCCAGGCGAGTCTAGGCCCTGGAGGAGATGGGAATGGAGGGGAGGGGATGGAGGGAAGGTGGAGGTGGGGGCAGGAGAGGGGAGGACAGGGGAACCCATGGCTGATGTGTAACATTAAAACACAAATATAATAATAATAAAAAAGATAGGAAGAGAGAGAGAGATGGAGGGAGGGGAGGGAGGGAGGGAGGGAGGGAGGGAAGGGAGGGAGAGAGGAAAGAAGGAAGGAAGTTTCACAGTGAAAAATGAGAAGAAACAACAAACCAAATTGAGAAGGAAAAGCAGAGGCACAGTTCTTGGTGTGATCATTTGCCAAGGGTATCCAGAGTTCCCCTCTTTGTTGGGAAGTCAGTAACAAGGGACTGCCTCAATGCACAGAGAAACTGTTCCAAGTTTGAAAGCTTCCAAGATCAAATTACTTTGTGATGCTAAATTCAATATAATTTTCCACCTGAAAAATACCCTAGCTCTATTTCCTTATGAATTGTCATGATCCCAGTCTTAAATCCCTCCAAATAATTTTATAGAAATAAGTATAAAAAGCAGTTTTAATACATTTGCTACCATCACATGTGTTCTAGAAGTCATTTAAATATAGACTGGGATATTTTATAAACATAATTGATCAAAACACTGTTTGATAAGTTGTTGTAACCATGGCCAAAGAAATAAGCACAAAGCAAAGTCATTTTTCCTTAGAGGTTTCTCTATTGCTTCCTACACATGCAGCACTTTATAACACTATTAAAGTGCATATGCTTTCAGTGTACATATATGTAAAGGAAATGATTCGTGACTTGATAATCAAAGAAGACATACATGCTCACACATATCTACACATTTACAGCTACCCACACATATACACCTCAAAAACAAAACAATTTCTTTCTTTCTCTCTCTCTCTGTCTCTCCCCCCTCTCTCTTACACACACACACACACACACACACACACACACACACACACACACTCCTCTTCAGACTAGTTAAAGACTAGTATTAACCCTAGATGTATGTGCTTTGTTCATAAACATCATTAAATCTCACAAAGTTCAGTTAAAGACTGCTGTAAAATTTAACCCCTAAGTAAAGTTATATACCTTTATTCGCAAAGAAAAGCATGAAGACATATACACTATATGCTTAATGATAACTATAAAGTGATATTTATTTAATATGTACTACAAAACTCATTTCTTCATGTGTTCTCTAATTTTCAACATTCATTAATTTGATAATCTATCGTTAAGAATTCTATTTATAATAATCCAGAGTCATAAGTTGTTGGAAGAATGACAATTGAAATTGGTTAATCAATACTGTAGAATCTATAAACTTGAAGAGAAACTCAGTCCATATTTTTCCTTATTTTACTCTATTAAGAAAAAAGTCAAGCACAAAGAACATATTTGCTAAAGCTATTTGATTGGATAATTGTCACAGCATTTAAAAAGTTGATATCTTTGGATAGAATTCAAGGAAATGTTTAGCATTTTCAGAAGAAAATGCAATCAAATTTGTCAGCCTGAGTACAGTACAAGTACTAAAACAGATTTTCTCTTTCTAATTGCACAAACTTTAATCAAATTCTGAAATTAATGCTACTGATATCTTTGATTACATTTACAGTCACCCTGAAATGAAGATCAGAAATACGTTTAAGAAATGGATCCAAGGAATAGACCTAATATATGATTTTTCAGATAAGGACCTTGACAAATGAATCACAATTTTAATTCACACATCAGTTATAAGATCAGTGCTAGCTGGCAGGACAATTACAAAGGCTCCCAGTCAAATGGCTCTGACTTCCACAGAGCCTATAATGAGGTTCCCTGGAGGATCATTGTGTTTGTACTCTTACAAATGTGTCACTGCCTCCTCACATGCTCCACGCCTAATCTCATGTGTACAAACGAACTGCCAGAAAGAAATATCTCACCAGAGACCATTGCTGTAATGAGTTACTCTCTACCAGACACTCACAACTAATTTTGTCACTCTTAACATTTTATCTCAAGCTCCACAGATCCATAATCTATCATCTTTCCTCAAACCACTGCCATAAAGTCTCCACTATGTCCTAAATATCTCAAGACTTCCATCAGGGAAGTTGGTGCTCACTAATCCTTCACAGCATCCCTCGAGTTCCTTCCTAACTCTTATTTAAGGACACAGCTGTCCAGCAGCTCTTGCTTACTCTTTCAATCCATCCGTCATGCTCTGGGTGTATAAAGTCAGTCTCTGCATAGATACTTTCGTATCTTGTCTCTTTCCTATGAAAATAAAACTTAACAAAATCAATTCACATCCATACTCTACCAGACTATGCCTCCTGGTTCCTCTAAATTCTGTTACTTCTGGTCCCATACTATCTTCAAATGAAGAACTCATTTTGACATTCATTTACCCTAACCTACCATTCTAACTATATCAATACCCAAGCCCCTGTCTCTCTCCTAGGACACTTGGTCATCTATTCTTGACCCTGTCTACGGCATTGTTCCTCCCCTGTAGAAAATAAGTAATATACTTCATGCCCTCTCAATTCCCTCACAGCTGCTCATTTCCTGCTCCTTTGCTTGCAACTCCTCTTCTTACTCTCTCAGTGCTAGAAATCCCTGGGACTCAGGCCTTAGATTTTCCCCCACCTTCATTTATTTCCTACATGATCTTCTCAAAGTCTATGATTGTAACAACCTCTATGTTTCTGTTTGATAAGTTAATGCCAATTTAGATATTGACCACACAAAATCTGTCTAGTCAAATTTGAAAGTTGCTGTAAATAAAATATTTTCTTTGAAAATTGTCATAGTCTATTTTGTGCTGCTATAGCAGAGTCTTTATTATTGGTGTCTTAATTTTCTTGGTGTTGTGATAAAATAACCTGGCAATAAAATAAACTTGAGGACAGAAGGTTTTACTTTGGCTCAAGTTGGAAGATTTATCAAAGTGGGGAAGCCAAGGTGATAAGGTTTGAAGCAGCAGTCACATTATATCCACAGTCAAGAGAAGACTGGTGAGTGCTCCTGTGCCTAGCCAACTTTCTACTTTCTGTGTATTCCAGGATCAAAGCCCCAGGAAATAGTGAAACCTTACCCACTTAATCAGATTGAGTAAATTACCCCCAGGTATGCCCACTTAATCTCAAGAACCTCTCAACAGTGTGATACCAGATCCTGTCAAGTTGACAGTGAGCACTAGCCATCACAACTGAGCAATTTATTATGAACTGGGATTTTTTTCAGCTCTAGAAGTACAAGATGGAAGGGCTGGAATCTAGTGAGGATTTCTTGCTGTAGGGTGCTGTGGGATGTTCTGTATGTCAAATGTGTTGCTCTGATTGGTTAAAATAAATAAAGTGCTGATTGACCAGTAGCCAGGCAGGAAGGATAGAGTAGGTGGGACAAGGAGGAGGAGAATGCTGGGAAGTGAAGGCTGGGGCAGAGAGATACTGCCAGCCACCACCATGACAAGGAAGATGTAAGGTGCCCATAAGCCATGAGCCATGTGGCAAGTTATAGACTAATAGAAATGGATTCATTTAAGATAGAAGAAGTAGATAACAAGAAGCCTGCCACGGCCATACAGTTTGTAAACAATGTAAATTTCTGTGTGTTTACTTGGTTGTTCTGAGGGTCTACGTGCCTGACGGGTGAGAGAGATTTGACCTGACTGATAGGGTGCCATGATAGAAAGGCAAATGGGCAAAGGAAAATGCATGAGAGACAGAGCAAGAGATGGAACATGCAATCTCAAGTTCTGTTATTACTGCTACTATTTCATTCATAAGCATGAATCCCTCTTTACCTAGTTACTCCTCAAAGGTCAAATTTTAACTATTGCACTAGGAATTTAGTTTCTAAAACTTGCTTTTATGAATGGCACCTAAGTGTGATTAAAAAGTAAAGAACCTCAATAATTTCTTTATTAACTATTGAAATAATAATGAAGATATATAAAATATATTATTAAAATTAATTTTAACTTGTTTTAAATATTTTAAGTGGCTCCTAAAAGATTTTCAATATTGACTCCTGGCTCATATTTCTTTTGCACAGTATTAGTTTATACCTAATTTAACTGTCAACTTAATACAGCCTAGAATCACCAACAAAAAAAGTCTCAATTAAATATTGTCTTTAACAGGTGGACCTGTCTGAGGGCTTGTTTTGATTTCCTAATTTATGTAGAAGGACCCAACTCATGTAGGTGATGCCATTTTCTGGGCAGGTGGTTCTTGGCTCTACAAGAAAGCTAAAGAAACATAAGCTTGTGAGCAAGCTAGTCAACAGCCCTCACTGATTCTGTTTAAGTTCCAGACCTGACTATCCCCAGTAATGGCTTGACCTGGAAGTATAAGCCAAATATAGCCTTTTTGGTCAGGGTGCTTTATCTCAGCAACAGAGGCAAAGGAGGAAATATATTAATAGATCCAATCATCCTTATGAGTCCACACTTAAGGGAAAAAATACTTGACATTATGACTTGGATGACTAAATGCCTCCTTATACCTACCATATCCAAATCCTAACTCCTGGTTTCTGCCCATTAAAAACTACATGCCCACACAGGGTCCAGAGGACTCAACCCATGCTAGACCTGACTTGAAAGCCTCCTCCCTGAAGACTAACTTCTTTTTTAAATTATTTTTTATTGTATTTTTAAAAATTTTATAATTTAATTTTACACACGGATTCCCCTGTACCCCTCCTCCTGCCTCCCTACCCTCTCCCCAGGCTACCCCCCCATTCCCATCTCCTCCAGGGCAAGGACTCCCCTGGGGATTCAGCTCAACCTGGTAGATTCGGTCCTGTCCCCTCCAACCAGGATGAGCAAAGTGTACCTGCATAGGCTCCAGGTTCCAAACAGCCAGCTCATGCATTAAGGACAGGACCCGGTCCCACTGTCTGGGTGCCTCCCAAACAATTCAAGCTAATCAACTGTCTCACTTATCCAGAGAACTAAAACCACAAGATCATCTCACTAAATGCTGAAAAGCCCTTTGACAAAATCCAACACCCCTTCATGATAATGGTCTTGGAGCAATCAGGAATAAAGGGAACATATCTAAACATAATAAACGCAATTTACAGCAAGCCAACAGCCAACATCAAATTAAATGGAGAGAAACTCAAAGCGATTCCACAAAAATCAGGAACAAGGCAAAACTGACTGCTCTCCTGATACTTATTCAATATAGAACTTGAAGTTCTAGCCAGAGCAATAAGACAACATAAGGAGATTAAGGGGATAAAACTTGGAAAGGAAGAAGTCAAGCTTTCCCTATTTGCAGATGACATGATAGTATAAATTAGTGACCCCATGGTACTGGCATAAAAATTGACATGTGAACCAATGGAATCGATTTGAAGACCCGGACATTAACCCACATACCTATGAACACAATAATTTTTGACAAAGAAGCCAAAACTGTACAATGGAAAAAAGAATGCATCTTCAACAAATGGTGCTGGCATAACTGGATGTCAATGTGTAGAAGGCTGCAAATAGATCCATACCTGTCACCATGAACAAAACTTAAGTCCAAGTGGATCAAAGACCTCAACATAAATCCAGTTAATCTGAACCTTATAGAAGAGAAAGTAGGGTGGGGGTGCCACAGAGGCTGGAAGGGGGAGCAGCCGAGTGGCAGCCGAGATGCAATTGTAATAAAAACCAGAAACTGAGGCCACTACCTGCTGAGGAATTAATGAAAACAAGCTCCTAATCAAGAGCATGGAACAGGGACACCTTTAATCACAACACCTGGGGTAGGAGCCATCTCCATGGGAGGAGACCAGATTGGATCTGCACACTGTTTGAGGCAAACCCAGGACACAGCTGCCAATCCTGTGAAACCCAACAACTTGGAGGTGTTGCTGAGACTACCCTACTCAACTGAAATCCATCCAGGATAGGAATCAGAAACCTACAGTTTGCAGCCTGAGGAAACAAAAGTAGCTGAGAAGTTGACGGATGAGCAAACCGTGACCTGAGAACACAAAAGAAGGCACCGCCCAGCCACCGAACCAGATCACCAGAATCCTAAGTATACATTTCACCAAATGAGAACAGGTAAGCTCCCATCTCCAGACCAGCAGATCAGGTCTCTTAACTCCTAGACCCTACCCACTGGAGTCCCAGTGACCAGACAGGTACCTTTCCCTACCCCCTTCCCCCAAAAAAAACCCAAAAAAACAAAAAACAAACAAAAAAACTAACACCTACAAACCTAACAACCACTGAAACCATAAGCACACTCCACATCAACCAGGAACAACTGCTCCCAGAGACAGAACCCACTAACACTGATTTGACTAAGCTGATCCCAAAGAAACAGAGACCATCAGCACCAATTTAACAAAGAAATCCTAGTGAACCAAGACTAACAATTAGAACAAGAGAGGTACCTTCAAACACAGACACTGCCTGCACAAAACAGAGGAAGACATGAGTAGATGCCTGTGCAAAAACACAGGCAACAACATGAAGACCTATATGACAACATCACAACCTAGTAATTCCACACCTACAAGAGCTGAACATACCAAGGCAGAAGAAACAGAAGAAATCAACCCTAAAAATGACTTTAAGAAGATGATAGAGGCCTTTAAAGAGGAAATGAAAAACTCCCTTAAAGAGGAAATAAAAAATTCCTTTAAAGAGAAAAGGAAAAACTCCATTAAAAAGGAAGTGAAAAACTCCCTTAGAGAGGAAATAAAAAAATTCTCTGAAAGAAATAGAAGAAAAAACAAACAAAAAATGGGAAGAAATCAAAGCCAAGAAAAAGTAATTAAACAGAGGAAGGAAACAATCCAAGATCTGAAAAATGAAATTGAGACAATAAAGAAAACACAAACTGAGGGAATGCTGGAAATAGAAATCCTGACTAAACGAACAGGAACTACAGAAACAAGCCTAACCAACCAAATGCAAGAGATGGAACAGAGAATCTCGGACAATGAAGACACAATAGAGAAAATAGATGTATCGGTTAAAGAAAACACTAAAGACAAAAAAGTAGTAATCCAAGAAATTTGATACACCATGAAAAGTCCAAACCTAAGAATAACAGGGATAGAAGAAGGAGAACAATATCAACTCAAAGGCACAGAGAACATATTCAACAAAATCATAGAAGAAAACTTTCCTAACCTAAAGAAAGAAATACCTATAAAGATACAAGAAGCTACAGAATGGCAAATAAGCTGGATCCAAAAAAAGTCCCCTGCCACATAATAATCAAAACACTAAACATATAGAACAAAGAAAAAATATTAAGAGCCACAAAGGAAAAAGACCAAGTAACATATAAAGGCAAACAAATCTTAATAACACCAGACTTCTCAATAGAGACTATGAAAGCTAGAAGGTCCTGAAGAAATGTTATGCAGACACTAAGAGACCATGGATGCCAACCCAGACTATTATACCCAGCAAAACTCTCAATCACCATAGACAGAGTAAACAAAATATTCCATGATAAAACCAGATTTAAACAACACTTGTCCACAAACCCAGCCCTACAGAAAGCACTAGAAGGAAAAATCCAACCTAAAGAAGCTAAGCACACCTATGAAAACTCAGGCAATAGAAAATCCCACACCAACAAACACCAAAGAAGAACAACACAACACAACCACAAAAATAACAGGAACTAACAATCACTGGTCATTAATATCCATGAATACCAATGATCTCAACTCACCTATAAAAAGACACAGACTAACAGAATGGATAAGAAAACAGGATCCATCCTTCTGCTGCATAAAAGAAACACACCTTAACTTCAAAGACAGACAATACCTCAGAGTAAGGGGCTGGGAAAAGGCTTTCCAAGCAAATGGACCTAAGAAACAAGCTGGTGTAGCTAACCTAATATCTAATAAAATAGACTTCAAACTAAAATTAATCAGAAGAGATCAGCATTACATATTTATCACAGGAAAAATAAAACAAGATGAAGCCCTGAATATTTATGCCCCAAATACAAAGGCAGCCACTGCTGTGGCTATCGCTCTGTGTAAATAAAGTTCTGATTGGCCAGTGGCCAGGCAGGAAGTATAGGCGGGACAAGAGAGAAGAGAATTCTGGGAAGTAGAAGGCTGTGAGAGACACGGCCAGCCGCCGCCATGAGAAGCAACATGTAAAGACACTGGTAAGCCACAAGCCATGGGGCAAAGTATAGACTAACAGAAATGGGTTAATTTAAGATAGAAAAGGTAGATAACAAGCAGCCTGCCAGGGCCATACACTTTGTAAACAATGTAAGTTTCTGTGTGCTTTCTTGGTTGGTTCTGAGCGACTATGGGACTGGCGGGTAAGAGAGATTTGTCCTGACTGGACCAGGCAGGAAAACTCTAGCTACAATACAAACTTAAAGTTAATTTTGTTATACTGTGTCCATATTTCTACTCATGTTTAAGGTATTATGTTTGTATAGCTCATTTAAATTGTAATGGATAATTAAAAATAGATTAATAATTAGTCATCTATGATAATCATACTCATAGCAATGTTAGTTAAGTCTTCTAGGTATACATAGAGATATTTCAGATAGATAGGTAATCTTCAAATACTTCAAAGACCTACAGAATATGGAATTTAAAATATTTTTAAAATTTAGACTTTCTGGACAGTGAGACATATCTGCTCCTGGCAGCACTGATTTACTTCAGAGAGGAGGATGGGCATTAAAGACACTTCATATAGAGTTTATCTTCAACTTGGCAAAAATAGCCATTTGGGCAAGAAACTGTTCTTGCCTGGACTGCTCAATCAACTGGACATGCAGGACCCATAGAAAGGTGACCACTGAACTTTGCTTGACAAAATGGTCCTTCAGGTTCCTGCTTCACAGAGGAAACTGCCAGACATTCTACAGGACACTGAGAGAAGTGACCAAGAGACTCTAGCCCTGTGGGCTGAAGACAAATGCCCCAACTCTTCAAAGGAACATTAGGTGACTATCCAGGCTGCCAGCTGTCTCTGTCTCCTCTTGCAAGACTCCTGAAAAATGTTTACATCCTTCTCCCGGTTCTCAGGTAATATTCCTTCTGAGGTCTTTGATGTGGTTGAAGACTAGATAGTTATAATTTCCTCAATTATGATAAAAGATAAGTTAGATATAAAACCTTAGACTCACAAATATAAGATAGATAGGGTATCTATCTTCTTTAATATTGTAACTGTAATTCTTGCTTGATAATTGTTTTGTTATATGTAATTGTACTATGTAAAAGTTAAAACCTTCCTTAAAAAAAAAAAAGAAAAGGGGAAGTGCTGTGGCTATCGCTCTGTGTAAATAAAGTTCTGATTGGCCAGTGGCCAGGCAGGAAGTATAGGCGGGACAAGAGAGAAGAGAATTCTGGGAAGTAGAAGGCTGGGGGAGACATGGCCAGCCGCCGCCATGAGAAGCAACATGTAAAGACACTGGTAAGCCACAAGCCATGTGGCAAAGTATAGACTAACAGAAATGGGTCAATTTAAGATAGAAAAGGTAGATAACAAGCAGCCTGCCACGGCCATACAGTTTATAAACAATGTAAGTTTCTGTGTGCTTTCTTGGTTGGGTCTGAGCAACTATGGGACTGGCGGGTAAGAGAGATTTGTCCTGACTGGACCAGGCAGGAAAACTCTAGCTACAAGCCACATTCATAAAAGAAACATCACTAGAGCTTAAAACACACGTGAAACCCCACACATTTCAATACACCAAAAGATACATCTACCAGACTGAACCTTAACAAAGAAAAAAAGGACCTAACAGATGTTATGACTAAAATGGACTTAATAGGTATCTACAAAATATTCCACCCTAACACAAAAGGATATACCTTCTTCTCAGCACCCATGGAACCCTCTCAAAAATTGACCACATGCTTGGTCACAAAACAAATCTCAACAGATACAAAAACATTGGAATAACCCCCTGCATCTTATCAGACCATCATGCCTTAAAGTTAGACTTCAAAAACAACAAAAATTATAGAGAGCCTACAATCTCATGGAAACTGAATAATGCTCACCTGAAACATCAATGGGTCAAGGAAGAAATAAAGAAAGAAATTAAAGATTTCCTAGAATTCAATTAAAATGAAAATACAACATACCAAAACTTATGGGACACTGTGAAAGCAGTACTAAGAGGAAAATTCATGGCTCTGAATGCACACATAAAGAAGATAGAGAAATCTTATACCAATGAATTTACAGCACAACTGAAAGCACTAGAACAAAAAGAAACAAATTCACCCAGGAGAAATAGATGCCAGGAAATAATCAAATTGAAGGCTGAAATCAACGAAATAGAAACCAAGAGAACAATATAAAAAAATCAATGAAACAGAGAGTAGATTCTTTGAAAAAAATCAACAAGATAGACAAACCCCTAGCCAAATTAACCAAAAGGCAAAGAGAGAGCACCCAAATTAACAAAATCAGAAATAAGAAGACATAAGAATAGACAATGAGGAAATCCAGAGAGTCATCAAGTCTTACTTCAAAAACCTATACTGGACAAAACTGGAAAATCTAGAAGAAATGGACAATTTTCTGGATAGATACCACATACCAAAGTTAAATCAAGACCAGAGAAACCATTTAAATAGACCAATAACCCTAAAGAAATAGAAAGAGTCATCAAAAGTCTCCCACACAAAAAAAGCCCAGGACCAGATGGCTTCAGTGCAGAATTCTACTAGACTTTCAAAGAACTAATACCAACACTCTTCAAATTGTTTCATATAATAGAAACAGAAAGAACACTACCAAACTCTTTCTATGAAGCTACAATTACCCTGATACCCAAACCAAAGATACAACAAAGAAAGAGAATTACAGACCAATCTCCCTCATGAACATTGATGGAAAAATACACAACAAGATATTGGAACACCTAATCCAAGAATACATCAAAAAATTATCCTTCATGACAAAGTAGGTTTCATCCCAGGGATGCAAGGATGGTTCAACATATGAAAATCTGTCAATGTAATAGTACACCATATAAACAAACTGAAAGAAAAAAACACATGATCATCTCATTAGATGCTGAAAAAGCCTTTGACAAAATCCAACACCCTTTCATGATAAAGGTCTTAAAGAGATCAGGAATACAAGGAACATTCCTAAACATAATAAAGGCAATTTACAGCAAGCCAATAGCCACTATCAAATCAAACCGAGAGAAAAATCAAACCAATAATACTAAAATCAGGAACAAGGCAAGGCTGCCCAGGCTCCCCATATTTATTCATTATAGTACTAGAGGTTCTAGCTAGAGCAATAAGACAACAAAAAGAGATCAAAGAGATACAAATTGGAAAGGAAGAAGTCAAACTTTCATTATTTGCAGATGATATGATAGTATATATAAGTGACCCCAAAAATTCTACCAGGGAACTCCTACAGCTGATAAACTCCTTCAGTAAAGTGGCAGGATACAAGATCAACTCAAAAAAATCAGTAGCCTTCCTATGCACAAATGATAAAAGGGCTGAGAAAGGAGTCAGAGAAATATCACCCTTTACAATAGCCACAAATAATATAAAATACCTTGGGATAGCACTAACTAAACAAGTGAAGGGCCTTTTTGATAAGAACTTCAAGTCTCTAAAGAAAGTAATTGAAGAAGATATCAGAAAATGGAAGGATATCACATGCTCAGGATAGGTAGGATTAACATAGTAAAAATGGCAATCTTACCAAAAGCAATATACAGATTCAATGCATCCCCATCAAAATCCCAACACAATTCTTCACAGACTTGGAAAGAACAATACTCAACTACATATGGAAAAACAAAAGACCCAGGATAGCTAAAAGAATCCTGTATGATAAAGCAACCTCTGGAGGCATCACCATCCCTGACCTCAAGCTCTACTATAGAGCTGTAGTAATAAAAACAGCCTGGTACTGGTATAAAAACTGACATATGGACCAATGGAATCTAATTGAAGACCCTGACATTAATCCACACACATCTGAACAACTAATTTTGGACAAAGAAGCCAAAATTATACAATGGAAAAAAGAAAGTATCTTCACCAAATGGTGCTGCCATAACTGGATGTCAATATGTTAAAGATTACAAATAGATCCATATCTGTCACCATACACAAAACGCAAGTCCAAGTGGATCAAAGACCTCAACATAAATCCTGTTACACTAAAATTAATAGAAGAGTAAGTAGGAAGTACTCTTGAATGCATTGGCACTGGAGATCACTTCCTAAATTTAACACCAACAGCACAGACACTGAGCACAACAATTAATAAATGGGACCTCTTGAAACTGAGAAGCTTTTGCAGGGCAAAAGATATAGTCAATAAGACAAAAAGACAGCCTACAGAATGGTAAAAGATCTTCACGAACCCCACTTCTGACAGAGGATTGATCTCCACAATATATAAAGAACTCAAGAAATTTGACATCAAAATACCAAACAATCCAATTTTAAAATGGGCTAAAGAGCTAAACAGAGAATTCACAAAACAAGAATCACAAATGGCTGAAAGATATTAAAAGAAATGCTCAACATCCTTAATCATCAGAGAAATGCAAATCAAAATGACTCTGAGATACCACCTTATACCTGTCAGAATGGCTCTGATCAAAAACACTAACAAGAGTCAATGTTGGAGAGCATGTAGAACAAAGGGAACACTCCTCCACTGTTGGTGGGAATGCAAACTTGTACAACCACTGTGGAAGTCAGTATGGCGGTTTCTCAGAAAATTGGGAATCAAACTATCTCAAGACCCAGCCATACCTCTCTTGGGCATATACCCAAGGAATGCTCAACCATAGCACAAAGATACATGCTCAACTATGTTCATAGCAGCATTATTTGTAATAGCCAAAACCTAGAAACATCCTAGATGTCCATCAAACAAAGAATGGATTAAGAAAATGTGGTACATATACACAATGGAATACTACTCAGCAGAGAAAAACAATGACAGCATGAAATTTGCAGGCAATCATTCTGAGTGAGGTAACCCAAACCTAGAAGGACAAACATGGTATGTACTCACTCATAAGTGGATTCTAGATAGAAAGCAAAGAACAATCAGACTGCAGCCCACAGAACCATAAAGCTATATCTATGGCATGGAGGACTCTAGGATGACTGTTGCTTATAAAAAAAATTTGGTTTTACTCAATTACTGAGCAACCCTCAATGAAACATTACAATATTAAGGACAATGAAATTCCTCATTGGGTTTCTGAGCACTGAGTGCGCCCTGTGGCTGCAGCTGAAGCAGAGACCTATTGGGCCTTCATGAAAAACTCTCCCCTTCTGATGCCAATGGGGGTTGAAAGCCCAATAGGGCCTGCTTTGGCAAGCATTAACATAAGCCTAGGAACTGCAGCCATGTGGTTGGATTCTCCAGAAGGTAATGTGTGGTAACTGCTTTTTCAAGTATGTTTGAGAACGTGTCACCCAGACACCTAGGAGATTAAGGATAACACTGAAGATTACTGACCTCCATTTAGTAACAGTAGCATGCTAGCTAAGCATTTTCATTCTCACAACCCTACTTCTCAGGAGTAGCTCTGCATATTTTTAGGCCTCCTGAAATTCATTTAGCCCCCTTTGAAGATACCTTACATTTTGTGAGTCTGAATGTAGCCATTATGAGACCATTAGTTCTGCTTCTTGTGAGCTACCAGGTTTTCCTTTATGGTTCTTAGTTGTTCTTTTGCAGAACCGCCAGCTTAAGTTGTGCTGAGATCAAGAATAATGTTCGTGTTCCTGGAGTTGTGTCCATGCCAATGGATACCCACACACTCCAGAAGAGAATTTGACATTGTTGCTATTGTTGTTGCTGTTATAACAGTGATGACCACCATTACTACAGTTTCTGGGATTGCCATTTCATAATTGGTTACTACAGCTAGCACGGTGGAGACCCTGGCAGTAAAAGTAGCTACCACAGTTAATTAATCTTTCATTCTATTGGGCATGACAAATTTAAATCAATAGTAATATATATTTCAATTGGCTTTGAAAGTTATAATTTTACAAACTCAAGTTCCATTTGCTCTGAGGATACCATCTTACAAGGACTCCAATTTGCAGGAAGGCTCATTCAGAAAGGGAATGGCTCAGTTCCCTTTAGCCTACCAGCTATGGGTGGATTAAGACTTCTGTTGGTCTTTTCTGTGTCAAACACACAGATTGCAAGCCCAGTGCCACTTAGAGATCTTTGGCAACTGTTAACTCTGCAGCTTTCACCCAATTGAGCCTGTATGATAATGAGTATTCAGAAATGGGTAATGCCTGGGGGGTGCTCACCAACCTAAGACAGAATGCTTGTGTGGCCTGGACAGGTGTCTCCATGACGGGTAAGGTGACCTGCTGATGTCCCACACAACCTAAGTCAGAAGCTCATTCTTTAGTAATAGGAGGGGACCTGGGGGTCCCTGGCTCCCATTTTGGGTAACTGTTGCATTGCTTGCTGACCTTGAACATGATATCATTCCTTTGGTAATTCCCTATGAGATTCCACCCTCCTGAATGCTTAAGGGAAGCTCCTTGTCTGTGTATCCAGCATATTGGGCGTTAACAGCTTAGATAAAAGATTGTAAAACATCAGGAGCAGGGTTGGGGACTTAGCTCAGTGGTAGAGCATTGGCCTAGCAAGTGCAAGGCTCAGGGTTCAATCCTCAGCTCAGAAAAACAAACAAACAAACAAACAAAAAAAACATCAGAAGTGAACTTCTGCTCTCCTGGGTTCTCCCATTGTGCTGTAAGCCTGTATTTAAGACCTCCTCCCTCCTTCAATAAATGGCATTAGGCATTCAAAGAAGGAGGAGGAGGAAGAGGAGGAGGACGAGGACGAGGAGGAGGAGGACGAGGACGAGGACGAGGAGGACGAGGAGGAGGAGCACGAGGAGGAGGAGGAGAAGGAGAAGGAGAAGAAGGAGAAGGAGAAGGGGGTCAAGATCATGATGGGGAAATCCACAGAGACTGCTGACCAGTACTAGTTGGAACTCACTGACTCTGGACTGACAGCCTGGGAACCTGCATGGGACCAAACTAGACCTGCTGAATGTGGGTGACAGTTGTGTATCTTGATCTGTTTGTGGGGTCCCTGGCAGCAGGACCAGGACTTATCCCAGGTACATGAACTGGCTTTTTTGGAGCCCATTCCCTGTGGTGGGATACCTTGCTCAGGCTTGATATAATCGGGAGGGGCTAGGCTCTTCTTCAACTTGGTATGCTAGACTTTTTTGACTACCATGGGAGGCCTCACCCACTCTGAGGAGTGGATGGAGGTAGAGTTGGAGGGAGGTGAGGAGGTGGGAGAAGGGAAGGGAAGGGGAACTTGGTTTGGTATGTAAAATGAAAAAAAATTAATAAATAAATATATTTTTTAGAAAAAGAAGAGAAAGTAGGTAGTAGTATTGAACACATTGGCATAGGAGATGACTTCCTATATATAACATCAGCAGTATAGACACTGAGAGAAACAATCAATCAATGGGACCTCTTGAAACTGAGAAGCTTTTATAGAGCAAAGGATATGGTCAACAAGACAAAGTGACAGCCTACAGAATGGGAAAATATCTTCACCTACCCTACATCTGACAGAGGGCTGATATCCAGAATATATAAAGAACTCAAGAAATTAGACATCAAAATACCCAACAGTCCAATTAAGAAATAGGCTATAGAACTAAACAGAGAATTCTCAACAGAGGAAGCACAAATGGCTGAAAGACACTTAAGGAACTGCTCAACATCCCCAATCATCAGGGAAATGCAAATCAAAATGACTCTGAGATACCACCTTACACCTGTCAGAATGGCTAAGATCAAAAAACTGAAGACAGCTTATGCTGGAGAGGATGTAGAGCAAGAGGAACTCTCCTCCACTGTTGGTGGGAATGCAAGCTTTTACAGCCACTTTGGAAATCAATATGGTGCTTTCTTAGAAAATTGAAGACTAACTTTTATGATTCTAAATGATCCTTGAAAATTTCTGAAGTTAGGGAGGCAACTGACAGTTCCTATCCACACCTATGAAACACAACAATGACCAGCATAACACAATAACTCTAAGAGTGTAATAGTGGCTTGTACACCTTGGTAGTAACCAACATGTCTATAATTGGACTTCAGACCCTGTGCAATAAGAGAAAAATCATGTCTGGCACCAGAAAATCAAGCCAACTCAGAGCTAGTGAAGTCATAGATCTTGAAGAATTTATAACTACCATTTGACTAATTATCATAATCAGCATACATAAATATGTGTCCTTATACCCACAGTATATTGTTCTCACCTCTCATCAAGGAAACGTATCTTTACAACTGAAAGAGATCATTACAGAAAACAATGACCAATCAAAATGCTGAGTTGTAGAGCCCAGTCTCAGCTGATACATACATCTCCAACACAACTCGTGCACCTAAGGCATAGTGATCATTGCAAAATATGGGGCAGAAAGATAGTAAGAGCCAGAGGAATAGGAAGTTTGCTGTGAGACTTTCTCCTTGTAATGACAGAAGCTACACACACAAAGTCTCACCAACATGACTGCCAGAACATGATCTGAAGGATGACACCAGTAGACATGCTAACATGGAAGGGAAAAAGTTACTACAGGCAACTATGGAGTGCTGAGAGTGGGAGAAATAATCCCAAGGGAAGAAGACACCAATGGCTATCCAAACCAAGTGGTCACTCCTGAAAACATACATACAGTAACAATGGAGCAGGTTGTATTAATGTATTTCAGGACACACACACACTTAAGAATTTTAAAAGGTCGGTATGAATTTGAAAGATCATAAGGAAGGGTTTGCATGGGAGACCTTGGAGGGAGGAAAGGCAAGGAAGAAATAATGTAATTTTATCATAATATGATAAAATTAAAAAAAAATACATGTCTGTAGCTGTGTCTCAAGAAAGTGAAAATTCTCATCTTCCAGTTAACCATAACAAGAGCCAAAACTTCATTCTTGAATATCTGTTTTCCTCACACACTCACATCTCATCTCTCAACAAACACTGACAATTCTGCCATTAGGATAATTTTGAGGCAACATTTTAATGTGGTGGTCTTTGGAAATAGGAACAAAGAGGGGAAATAAGAACAATAAGAGAGCTAATATAAGAGTGTTTCACGAGTTAACCATTCTGTAATAAATATGGGTGCTTAACCATCTGAGAAACTTGTGGAATATTGTCAGCATCCCTCTGCTCTAGAGAAGAAAGGAGAAAACATTCCCTCATCAACTCCAATACCCCTCCCTGGTTGCCAAATGTTGGTGCTAAACAGAGATCATGGGTATCCTAAGCCAGGTAGGATTCTGGAAGCCTGTAAGGGAATCCAGGCAGCACAACAGTATCTGGGATAACTAGAAGAAGAAGTAAGACAATCAGACTTCAAGTGGCATGTGTAAAGTGTTTGACAACAACCTATGTACAGTGGTAGGCTGAAGCCAGCTCCTATCTGCTCAGGAGAACCGACCATACACATCTCCTTACATCTCCTGTCATGGGTGAGAACACACTGGAGTATTTCTATCATGGACATCAACAAATGCTACAAACCATGGGGCTTCCTTCCCCTTCACCTCAGAGACACTTGCTAGTAATTTGCAAGCATACCACAGCTACAAGGTCCTGTGGTAATAAAGCTCCAGCTTATTTCTCCAGCTCACTGTGGAAACTGCAGCTATATTAGTTTTGCTGGTTTAGATTTTGGCTTGTTTGCCATTCTAAAGCCTTTGGGTATGCCCCATTGCCTGTGCATCCTCCTACTGATCTGAATTATTCATACTCATTTCTTACACCTTAGCTCAAATATCATTCTCTGTTCTGTCTTACTCAATTGTTACACTCTCTCATTTTGCACCTGATTATTTAACCACTATTTATTTTTCTACCTGGTGTGATAGTGTTATAAGAATATAATTCAGGTCCAGTTTTTCTCACCTATATAGTCTCTGCACTGACTTTTGTATATATGCTGAATCCCTGAACAAAGTGTTTCTGATCAACAGCTATTTAAATTCCTATTACCATCCTCACATAAGAAAAACAACTGTAAGAAAATTTAAAGGGAGTTCTCATGCTTGAAAAGGTAGGGAGCCTCCTGGGAAAACGCAGAATTTTATGGCTATACATCATCTCTAGCATTATCCCTTGAGTTCCAGCTGACATACAGCACCATCTAACTTCAAGAAATTGAAGAAATTTATTTCAGATGAGTACTAAGGAAGAAGATATTATCTGGTGAATATCTACCAGTCTCTTCCAGTCTGGCCTTCTGAACATCAAACACCCATTAATTCTTGGTCCCTGAAAGAAAATACTTTCTCTCCACAAGGAAACAACCTAGAGTTCTCAGAGGCATGACATTCAGCTCTGAATCCAGCCTTAGCATCTCTGTCAGATTGAGTTGTGGCTCCTGGTGGTCTAGTGATGTGAGGACAAGTACAAAAGTTGTCACCATCTTCCCGATAAAGCACACAGCATGCAAAAGAACCACAGGAAAACTCCATCAGCAACAGGGAAAGAAGACACAGCAGCCCCTGGTCCACAGAAGGTACAGAACCTGCTGTGGAGTTGTCTGGACATTTCTTCTAGCCTGCCGTGGGAAGTTCTTACTCACTGAGCAGTTCTGGACTGGCCCTGTCACCTCTTGCTGCTATCCCCGCTGGAGGCCACATAAGTAGTTCAGTTGACTCCCTGCACATGTTTCACTTTTTGAACACTCAACCAAACCTAGGCTCATAATTTCTTCAGGAAAGGAATTTTCTTTTAAAATTGGTATTGATGATCTATTTGCTCCAATTAATTCTACATGCCAATAACCACATTCAAAGTCTCTTTGTATCTGTAGTTCTAAAGCATACTTTGTTTTCTTACCCCTTACTATAGTCTCTCAATGGTGACTGCCCTGGGGTTATCTAACATAATGGGGTAGGTTGTGAAAGACACATCCTTAATAGATTTTTTTTTTTTGCTGCAATGATAATTCTTGTTGAAGATTTAGATCAAAACCAAAGGCTCAACCTTTGATTTGTCATTGCAAATGAGGCAGTATTTTTCTTAGTTCAATGCCTCTTTTTTATATTAACTTTTAAAGGCAGACAGAACCACTAACATTGTTAATACTACTTCTGAGTTTCTTCACCTGAAGCTACAATACTCAGGAACACATGATCTACTTATCCTTGGTAGTGGGTCTACCATCAAATAAGGTGTGCCCCTGGCCTTCTAAATTACTATATACTGACTTCCATAAATGGCTTCATGTTGCCTCAGTAGAAATCACTAGAGACATCGCACTTTCCCTCTTTCTTATTCTATTTTGTTGTTGACTAATAGGTCACTCTACCTTCTGATATCTGGAGAAACTTTCCTCTTATTTCTAAACCCCAGGTGCTACCCTCTTAATTGAAGTCATCCTACTGTAACTGAAGCAATCTCTCCTTACTCATCTCCATATCTAGAAAATGTACACCTCACTTTCTCTGCTGACTGTAAACATTCCAACTGCAGTTTTTCTTAAAAGTATTTGGATTATTCCTCTACTTTCAGGTTGAAGTTCAATGTTCATCAATGTCTAGTGTCATTTCTCAGACCCCTAATCATCAGATTCCAGTTCCCTTGAAGACTGCCACTCATTTTCATGTTATCTAGCATCTAGCGTGCTAGATAGGATGGTCTTTCTTTCTTATATTAGCAAGTATCTTTCAGAATTTACCAGACACTTTAAAGTTTCTGAAATGCATGCCTGACTGCCCAATCTGATGTGATATTCTTCTATTGATCTCAAAGCAGCAGAGCTTGCTTCTATATAGTATGCTATATAGTATGCTATATTCTCATGTTTATATACCTTACTTCAGCAAAGATCATACAAATTACATACATCAAGTATGAACTTCTAAATCAGAACTAGTATAGATTTTAATCTCCTTATACATTAAATGATAAATAAATGGATTTACCAAATGCATGAATCAAGCAGTTTTAGTACATTAATGACCCAGAGAAAGAGAGATTTTAATATTCAATCTTCATCTATTGTTCTCTTAAGTACCATATTTCCTTTCCCAACTTCCTAATGGCTATCTCAATATGTATGCCTACTTAGCAGATCTAAAAGTGATTTTTTTTATCTTCCTTCATTTCTTGCCCCACCCACCTAATATCTAAATTGCCACTAATATGGTTTGAATGTTTGTGTCCCTCCAAAATTTATATTTGAATCTGAGATATAATTATCAAGGTGTGGGGATATTGAGGAATGGTAAAGTCCTAAGGCCTTCATCCTCTACCAAGTGAGGGCATAGCTTTCATTCCCTCCAAATAATGCAGCATACAAGTTACTAGGAATCAAGGCCCAAACCTTATTTGTGCTGATATATTGTGTTCCCCAATATACTGTGTACCCTAATAAAGCTCATCTGAGGATCAGAGAAAAAAGCCAGCCACTATATTAAACATAAAAGTCAGGCAATGGTAGCACATGCTCTTAATCCTAGAATTTGGGAGGCAGAGATTCATCCAGATTGCTGTGAGTTCAAGGCTACAATGGGAACAGAGCCAGGTGTGGTGACACATGCCTTAAATTCCAGCACTAGTTAACCATAAATGTCTGGAGGTCTGTAAAGACAGACAGAAAGTGACAGACCTGGGCAGGAAGAGGAAGTGAGGATTGCAGGCCAGAAAAGCATATAGGCGTGGGTATACAGGAAGTAGATCTCTTTGGAGACTGAGGCGTCAGCAAGGTAAGGTTGGCTGTGGCTTGTCCTATTTCTCTGATCTCTCAGTTTTAACCCCAGTATTTGGCTCTGAGTTTTTTTATTTATAAGACTGTTTAGCAATTTGTCTTACATTCATTAAATATTAAATTTCTGTAACTGTGTGAAATACACACACACACACACACACACACACACACACACACACACACACCACTCAGGTATTCTTCTGTAGCAACAGAAACAGATTACAGAATACTCTTATTATTTTCTCAACTCAGTGATATCTGCTCAGTTTTCTATTTTCAAACCTTAATATCTTCATGTCTCCACTTTATCTTGTTAATTTTTTTAAAAAAACTGTTTATTCATCTTACAGTTCTAATTCTGAATTTACTGACATATATTTAAAGAAAAAATAGCTTCAAGGACTGACAGGCACAATATGTGAGAAAGGAGGTGAGGAGTGGTGGTTGGTGATCATTTGAATGAGCCCCATGGGCTCATCTGGTTGAATATTTGGTTCCCAGTTGGTGAAACTGTTTAGAAAGGATTAGGAGTGTGGCCCTGGTATAATAGGCACATCACTGGGAGTGACCTTTGAGATTTCAAAAGCCCAGCCCCGTTTCCAGTGTCTCTTGCTCTCTCTTCCTGATGCTTATGGATCAAGCTCTTAGTTACTGTTCCAATGACATTCCTGACTGCCTGCTGCAATGCTCTCCAATAGGACATGATTGTCATTGGACTGAAAGCCTCTGAAACCATATACCCAAAGTAAATGCTTTCTTTTACAAGTTGCCTTGGTCATGGAGGTTTGCCACAACAATTGAAAAGTAATTAAGACAGGGGTATTCTTGGTCAGCTGAATTGGGAATAAAAATAATAAATAGACTACTACAGTGTTTTTTCTGATATTTTAATATATGATCAATGAATATCCAAGAAGAGAGTATAATATACAGGGTTTGTTTTTGTTGTTTGTATGCTTGTTTTTCTCTGCTCTCTTCTTCTTAACACCACTTTATCAAGGCAAATCACTCAGGATTAACGTTCTGAGTACATGCAAGGGCACCATTCCCACACCTGTCTTTTCACTGCCCTAACAGGTCTGGTAGTGGGACTAGTTCTTAGGCAGCCTCTTCATGCTGCTCTTTTCTCTATAGGCTCTCAGTTTCCAGTTTTACTTTTTTTTAATAAAAATATCTAGTTATGCCTCACCATGGCTTTAGAATCATAAGTAGCTTCTACAAAGTATAGGTTCAAACTCTATGCTATTAGGTTCCTCAAAATCTGTCCCATCTCTCCTCCCAACTTCATTTCCTAACATATATTATGATCTTTCACCCTCCTGGGGATTGATACATTTTGTTCCTACTCTTCAATGTAGATTCTCTCCCAACCTACCTCTAAAGAAACATCTTAAAACCTATGTCTAGTGATATCTGTGCTGGTGACCTTTCATTCTGGCCTGAACTTGTTATTCCTTAATTTTCTACTCCTTAATTAATTACTCCTTAGTGTTTCCACACACTTTGCTTTCACCTCTAGTCCAGGAACTGTCATGCAGTGAAATAAGAAAAGACAATTTTTGTACAAATACAAAATAGATGAATGACTTAGCAAGTATTTTAGAAATACCTAAAGGAAGCTTTCACTACTGTAACTAAAAATGTGCTCTGAGGTCATTTATTTAAGCTGTTATTATGAAGAAAACAGTATCAACTCTGTTTAAAAGGAACCGAGTCTTCCACCTTACTGTGCTTCCAATAGAAAATAAATTTAAACTAGCATTTGCCTTACAGAAAACTCTACAGCCTGGGAATTCTGTCTAGGATCTGAGGAAATATTCTTAGAAAAGGCCACCGGCCATAGCCATCCCTCTCCATAGAACTCAAGCTGATTAGTACCAGGGACATAAACATTCTTGGACAATCTATACTAGAAAATAAGTGCTGCTGATAGAAAATGCATGAGCCAGTTCTGGTCCCCAAGTTCCCCTTCCCCATCAGGACGCTCTCATCATAGCTTCTGGTGGACTGAAGGTTGGAAGCACCACTGGTCATCTTCTTCAGCTTTCATTGCTAAATATAAAGTTCTAGGTGTTGTCTGAAGCAGGCAACCTCATTTCAAGTTAACAAAGAGTAAACAGTTCCATGTGTTAGTTTCTGACGTTAATGCCTTCATTGAAAGCTTACCTTTTTGTAAAGGATCTTCAGGCTGGTACTTCTCTTTTAAATTCAAAACATGTGGCTTCGTTGAGGAAATTTGCTGTGAGTCTTCCTTTGAAGGTGAGCATTTGGAAGTCTCTTTGGAATAGTTAATGCTTCTGAGTACCATCCGATGTTCTTGAACTATATCAAGGATTTCACTTTTCTTCATCTCAAAAGGTATGAACTTGCCAGTTTTTGGCTTTTGGTGCTTATTTTTAAAAACATTTATAGAAGTAACTTGAGGCTTATTCTATAAATAAAACAAAAATAAAATTTTAATATTCATTGTTTAATATAATTGCAGAGTAAATTTTGTGAATAAATTTTGTCAAGATAAAGTCTTCACTGACTGCATTTTTCAAAGTGTCTTGCTATAGAAGACATTTACTGCAATATTCATGACAGTTATTAGCTGAGCCCATGCTCTAAAGCCATCCCCAAACATGAATCCACTTCAAAGAAAAAGTGAATTGTAAAATAGCAACTTCTGCCTCAAAAGAGATATTTTAAAATGCAAGCACATAAATGGTGAGCCCTGCAAACATACATACAAGCAGCATTATGCAGAATGAACAAGCTATATTTAAGAATATACATGTCAGTACACATATGCATGCAATAACAAGGAGGAGGAGGAGGAGGGAAGAGAGGAGGAGAAAAGGAAAGAAAAGAAAAAGACTGAATTTGAAGAGGATCAGGGAAAAGCATATGGAAGGAAGGGTTTCAAGGGCAGAAATGGAAAGGAGAAATGTTATAATTAAAATATAATCTCAGGTTGGGGATTTAGCTCAGTGGTAGAGTGCTTGCCTAGCAAGCGCAAGGCCCTAGGTTCAGTCCTCAACTCCAGAATAGATAGATAGATAGATAGATAGATAGATAGATAATCTCAAAAGTAAAAAAAAATCAGGCTCAGAGTAAAGTCTATTTAAAATAATTTTCAAATTTAATTATTTTTAACCACCTTTGAGAACTCTTAATTGCCAATAAAATACCCAAACCTTTCCCTGCTACCCTGGAAATCACTCAACATATATGGAGGTATGCTTTCATGAAAACCATATTGATAACAGGATATAATTTTTCATATGTGTTTAATCACTTGTTTCTTAGTTTTGACCAACACTTGCAGTGGAAAACTAATACAGCTCCAGATCTCCCAAATGTCATTGTCCATACAGTATCTGCCCTACAGACAGGTTAAAAAATTCAAATTGTTGTCAGTTCTGACTGTTACCAACTCAAGATTTCAATAAGATTTTGGTGATAAGTATTGTTTTTGCCAGATAAAATAATAGGGAAATATTGGCTGTCAAAACTGCATATAATTCTTAAAGCAGGTCAGATTTCCATGACATGTGTCTAACCCTAGACACATTCATCATATATACCTTGCCTACTACTCTAAAGAAAGTATAACTAAAAATAATTTAAATTTTTAAAGAAAAATTAGCATTATTTGTAAACAATATTGATTATATGGCTAACTAACTATGGTCATTCTCAGCAAAAAGTTCATCAAAAGAAACATCAGCTAAAAGCACAACCTTAATTTCCAATAAAAGGAGCACCATTAAATTCTCTTTAAAACTCAACTTGAAAAGAGAGTAGGCACATAGTAAATCATCCTTAAGATCCCCTTCCCTCCCCTGTGTGCCTAAAGGGACACTTGTCACAATGGCTGCCTGGTCTTCCCTCCTGCTCTGAGAAGCCTTTCCTCCAAACTGTGACCCTGGTCTGTGTCACCCTTTCCCCCTTCCTGAACCCTCACAACTGTTTGCCACTTGGCAAATACCTGCTGAGCCAGGCACAGTTCTTATTTTGGAGATGCAACATTGAGAAGAGACAGCCAGCCCTCCAGGGCCATAGGCTGGCAAGAGAGCTCTAATGCAAAATGACAGGAGAAGACAAGACACTCTGGTCATGCTGAGGGGACAGGAGACATGCATCCATGAATTTTTATTTTAGTTTTGTCTAAACAGTGTTAAAGGTATATTTACTTAAGATAATAAATCCAAATAAACGTTAACAACATTAAAATTATATCAAATGTGCAGACTAAATACATGCATAACATCAAATAATTTGAATAAGTGAAAAGATCTTCTGAATCAGTTTTTATAAAAGCTACTGAAGGTGCCATTCTCTTCATGACTCAGAGCCTATCACATATTAATGTCCATGAAACCCTTTGTGCTAGCCAGCACAGTATTCAAAACCACTTGTTCATTTTTCTGAATAAAACACATTAAATAATGCCAGACATTACCTCATTTAGTCTCTTGTGATGTTGGGCAATAAGAGATTTTGCTTCTTGCAAAAAGTCTTGCTGGGTGGTTTCTAATACAGAACCTAAAATAGAAACAAAAGCAATTATAAAAAATAAAAGTCTTTGTTTTATCTGTTTGGTTTCTGAAACAAGATCTCAGACAGGCTTGTAATTTGCAGTCCTCTTGCCTCAGCTTTCCAGGCACTGGTTAAAATAATTACTTATACTTCCTTAATCAAGGTGGTGAAGACAGATGACAGTTGTGAGTTTTGCAGGGTCTTATAGAAGGATAGTATAAGTGGTTCTACAATTAGATTCAAAAGAAATTAATATAATGATCTTTTTATATAATATCTGCTATTTAAGGAGACACAACTTATAATGTTCAGGATAATTGAATAAGTCATCTTAAATATTAAATTCCTGAAAAACCAAAGAAAACCCAAATTGAAATATTTATCAGCTTTGAAAATTCGTTGAATATCATCTTATAAAAATACTAAAATATATTTGGGGCATAAAAAGTATTAACTCTTAACCTGTTGACTAATGAATATAACTATATATTTCTTTGAGTATATTTAAATTATAACTTGTTGATTACAATATAAAATGCCTCAATAAATCCGTAGGACCAGCATGGAAATTAGAAATATTCATACCTAAAAGTCTATAGTGTTATAATTGTAGCTCTTATCTCATTTCTATTTTTCTAAATTTCATAATTTCCTTTAACCAAAGCTAAATACAAACTCTGACATGTACATCATGTACAACATTCTCATATATACTAGTCCAAGAGGCCATTCTTAAAAATGACCTTTACAAATAGCTGATTCTGGGACCAGCCCCCAGCTTCCGTCCACCCCAAAACTCCCATCTGCACCAGAGGTTAGTGCCTAGGTTATAGCCAGAGAGGCAACTGCACCTGGGTCCCACCACTGGACAAAGGCCACGCCCAGAGGACCTGACCAACTTGGCACCAGTTTCCTGCCAATTGGCAGGCCCTGCAGGAAGTCTCTCCTTTTCCAAGACTGCAGGCAGACACTGCAGTCTCCATACCCTGTCCCCACACCCATTTGTCTAAGACCCCAGCCACTTCCTGAGACTCAGAGACCAGCCCCCAGCTTCCATCCTGCCCTGGAACTCCCATCAGGACCAGAGACCAGAGGAACTCCCATCTGGACAACAGGAGCTCCCATCTGGACAAAATAAGGAGACCCCAGGCAATTCCTGATACTCAGAGTCCAGCCCCCCAGCTCCTATCCGGCCAGCACTCTCATCTGGACCAGCGCTACCATCTGGCCCAGAGCTTCCATCTGGACCAGAGAGAGGCTCCCTAAATATGTCAACTCTCTCTGGACCAAGTACACTGATAAGACCAAAAATGAACCCAAGAGGAGATGGGCAGACGTCAAGGCAGAAGTACATACAACAAAAATAAAGAGAACTACAGCATCACCAGAACCTAGACCTTCTCCAACAGCTAGACCTGAACATCACAGAATGGAAGAAGAAGAAGAAGAAAACAACCTTATAAGTAACATGATGAAGAGGCTAGAGCCTTATATAGAAGAAATCAAAAATAAAGTAGAGGAACAGACAAACAAAAAATGGGAAGAACACTATAGAAAACTAGAGGAAAGGACAATTAAAGAAGAAGAAAACAATAAATCCTTGAATGAAAATCATGAAAAAGAAAGGGAGACAATCCAAGACCTGAAGAGGGAAATAGAAAAAATGAAGAAGACACTAGCAGAAGGAACGTTGGAAATAGAAAATCAGAGTAAACAAACAGGAACTTCAGATACAAGTATAACCAACAGAATGCAAGAGATGGAAGAGAGGATCTCTGGTGTTGAAGATATGGTAGAAGAAATAGATTCATCAGTCAAAGAAAACACTAAAACCAACAAAGTCATGACCCAAAATGTCCAAGAAATTTGGGACACCATGAAAAGACCAAACCTATGAATACTAGGGATAGAGGAAGGAGAAAAATACCAAATCAAAGGCACAGAAAATATATTTAACAAGATCATAGAAGAAAACTTTCCCAACTTAAAGAAGGAAATGCCTATGAAGATACAAGAAGCCTATAGAACACCAAACAGAATAGACCCCCCAAAAAAGAACCCTCGCCACATAATAATTAAACAACTAAACGTACAGAATAAAGAAAGAATATTAAGGGCAGCAAAGGAAAAAGGCCAAGTGACTTATAAAGGCAAACCCATCAGAATAACACCCGATTTCTCAATGGAGACTTTGAAAGCCAGAAGGACCTGGACAGATATAATGCAGACACTAAGAGACCATGGATGCCAGCCTAGACTAATATACCCAGCAAAACTTTCAGTCATCATAGATGGAGTGAACAAGACCTTCCATGACAAAACCAGATTTAAACAATACTTATCCACAAACCCAGACCTACAGAAAGCACTAGAAGGAAAATTCCAACCTAAGGAAGGTAGATACACCCATGAAAACACAGGCAATAGATAGCACCATAGCAGTAAACCGCAAAGAAGAGAAGCACACAGGCACTACCACCAAAAATTAAAAATAACAACAGGAACGAACAATCACTGGTCGTTAATATCCCTTAATATCAATGGACTTAATTCACCTATAAAAAGACACAGACTAACAGAATGGATACAAAAACAGGACCCATCTTTCTGCTGCATACAAGAAACACACCTCAAATTCAAAGACAGACACCACCTAAGAATAAAAGTCTGGGTAAAGATTTTCCAATCAAATGGTCTTAAGAAGCAAGCTGGTGTAGCCATCCTAATATCCAGCAAAATAGGCTTCAAACTAAAATCAATCGAAAGAGATGATGAAGGACATTACATACTCATCGCGGGAAAGATCCACCAAGATGAAGTTTCAATTCTGAACATTTATACCCCAAACACAAGGGCACCCACATATGTAAAAGAAACATTACTAAGGCTTAAATCACATATAAAACCCCACACATTAATAGTGGGAGACTTCAGCACCCCACTTTCACCTCTGGACAGATCGGCCAAATTGAAACTTAACAGAGACATAATGGACTTAACGGATGTTATGGCTCAAATGGACTTAATCAATATCTACAGAACATTCCACCCAAACAAAAAAGAATATACCTTCTTCTCAGCACCCCATGGAGCCTTCTCTAAAATCAACCACATACTTGGCCACAAAGCAAATCTCAACAGATACAAAACAATTGGAATAACCTCCTGTGGTCTATCAGACCACCATGGTTTAAAGTTAGATTTCAACAACAGAAAAAAGTATAGAAATCCTACAATCTCATGGAAACTGAATAATGCTCAACTGAATCACCAATGGGTTAAGGAAGAAATAAAGAAAGAAATTAAAGACTTCCTAGAGATCAATGAAAATGAATACACCACATACCCAAACTTATGGGAGACTATGAAAGCAGTGCTAAGAGGGAAATTCATAGCACTGAATGCCCACATAAAGAAGCTGGAGAAATCTCATGCTAGTGACTTGACATCACACCTGAAAGCCCTTGAACAGGAAGAAGCAAAGTCTCCCAGGAGGAACAGACACCAGGAAATTATCAAATTGAGAGCTGAAATAAATAAAATAGAAATAAAGAGAACAATAAAAAGGATTAAGGAAACAAAGAGTTGGTTCTTTGAGAAGATCAACAAGATAGACAAGCCCTTATCCATACTAACCAAAAGACAGAGAGAGAGCATCCAAATTAACAAAATCAGAAATGAAAAGGGGGACATAACAACAGACAGTGAGGAAATCCAGAGAATCATCAGGTCATACTTCAAAAACCTCTACTCCACAAAACTGGAAAATCTGAAAGAAATGGATAATTTTCTGGATAGGTACCACATACCTAAGTTAAATCAAGACCAGATAAACCATTTAAATTGTCCAATAACCCCTAAGGGAATAGAATCAGTCATTAAAAGTCTCCTAACCAAAAAAAATCCTGGACCTGATGGTTTCACAGTAGAATTCTACCAGATCTTCAAAGAAGACTTAATACCAATACGCTTTAAATTGTTCCACACAATAGAAGCAGAAGGTATATTACCAAACTCCTTCTATGAGGCTACAATTACCCTGATTCCTAAACCAAACAAAGATGCAACAAAGAAAGAGAACTACAGACCGATCTCCCTCATGAACATTGATGCAAAAATACTCAATAAAATACTGGCAAACAGACTCCAAGAACACATCAAAACAATTATCCACCATGATCAAGTAGGCTTCATCCCAGGGATGCAAGGGTGGTTCAACATACGAAAGTCCGTCAATGTAATACACCATATAAACAAACACAAAGAAAAAAACCACATGATCATCTCACTAGATGCAGAAAAGGCATTTGACAAAATCCAACACCCCTTCATGATAAATGTCTTGGAGCAATCAGGAATACAGGGAACATACCTAAACATAATAAAGGCAATCTACAGCAAGCCAACAGCCAACATCAAATTAAATGGAGAGAAACTCAAAGCAATACCACTAAAATCAGGAACAAGGCAAGGCTGTCCCCTCTCCCACTACTTATTCAATATAGTACTTGAAGTTCTAGCCAGAGCTATAAGACAACATAAAGAGATTAAGGGGATACAAATTGGAAAGGAAGAAGTCAAGCTTTCCCTATTTGCAGATGACATGTTAGTGTACATGAGTGACCCCAAAAATTCAACCAAGGAACTGATACAGATAATAAAAACCTTCAGCAACATAGCAGGATACAAGATCCACTCAAAAAAATCAGTAGCCCTTCTAATTACAGTTGACAAACAGGCTGAGAAGGAAATCAGAGATATGTCACCCTTTACAATAGCCACAAATGATATAAAATACCTTGGAGTTACACTAACTAAGCATGTGAAAGACCTATATGACAAGAACTTTAAGTCCCTGAAAAAAAAAGAAATTGAAGAAGATATAAGAAAATGGAAAGATCTCCCATGCTCATGGATAGGCAGGATTAACAGAGTAAAAATGGCGACCTTACCAAAAGCAACCTACAGATTCAACGCAATTCCCATCAAATTACCAACACAATTCTTCACAGATGTAGAAAGAATAATACTCAATTTCATATGGAAAAACAAAAAACCCAGGATAGCCAAAATAATCCTGTACAATAAAACAACCTCTGGGGGCATCACAATCCCCGACCTCAAGCTCTACTATAGAGCTACTGTAATAAAAACAGCTTGGTACTGGCATAAAAATCGACGTGTGGACCAATGGAATCGAATTGAAGACCCTGACATTAACCAGCACACCTATGAACATATAATTTTTGACAAACAAGCCAAAAATGTAGAATAGAAAAAAGAAAGCATCTTTAACAAATGGTGCTGGCATAACTGGATGTCAATGTGTAGAAGGCTGCAAATAGATCCATATCTGTCACCATGCACAAAACTTAAATCCAAGTGGATCAAAGACCACACATAAATCCAGCTACTCTGAACCTGATAGTAGAGAAAGTAGGAAGTACTCTTGGATGCATTGGCACTGGAGATCACTTTCTAAATATAACACCAGTACCATGGACACTGAGAGAAAAAATCAATCAATGGGACCTGTTGAAATTGAGAAGCTTTTGTAGAGCAAAGGACACAATCAACAAGACAAAGCAACAGCCTACACAATGGGAAAAGGTCTTCACCAACCCCCCATCTGACAGAGGGCTGATATCCAGAATATATAAAAAAACTCAAGAAATTAGACATCAAAATGCCCAACAGTCCAATTAAGAAATGGGCTATAGAACTAAACAGAGAATTCTCCATAGAGGAAGTTCAAATGCCTGAAAGACATTTAAGGAATTGTTCAACATCCCTAATTATCTGGGAAATGCAAATCAAAATGACTCTGAGATACCACCTTACACCTGTCAGAATGGCTAAGATCAAAAACACAGAAGACAGCTTATGCTGGAGAGGATGTGGAGCAAGGGGAACTCTCCTCCACTGCTGATGGGAATGCAAGCTTGTGTAGCCACTTTGGAAATCAATATGGCACTTCCTTAGAATACTGGGAATCCATCTCCCCCAACACCTAGCTCTAGCACTCTTGGGCATATACCCAAGGAATCCTCAATCATACTACAAGGGCATTTGCTCAGGTATGTTCGTATCAGCTTTGTTTGTAATAGCCAGAACCTGGAAACAACGTAGATGCCCTTCAACTGAAGAATGGATAAAGAAAATATGGTACATATACACAATGGAGTACTATTCAGCAGAGAACAACAATGACATCATGAGGTTTCCAGGCAAGTGGATGGATCTAGAAAAAATTATCCTGAGTAAGGTAACCCAGACTCAGAAGGACAAACATGGCATGTACTCACTCATAGGAGAATACTAGATGTAAAACAAAGATGACTAGACTGCTACACAACTCCAGGGACCCTAGAAAAGACCCAAGGATCACCCAATGACAGAGAAATGGATGAGATCTACATGAACAACCTGGACGACAGTGGGAGTGATGAAGTGCAAGATTTGAGGGAAAGAAAGCCTAGGGGAGCAGGAGATCCCAGCTCGATCAAGAACAGAAAGGGAGAATGAGGATTAACAGACCATGATAAATGAAGACCACATGAGAACAGGAATAGGCAGAGTGCTCGAGAGGTCCCCAGAAATCCACAATGATATATCTTCTATAGTCTGCTGGCAATGGTCGAGAGAAAGCCTGATCTGACCTAGTGTGGTGATCAGATGACTAAACACCCTAACAGTCGTCTTGGAACTCTCATTCAATAACTGATGGAAGTGGATGCGGAGATCTTCAGCCAGGCCCCAGATGGAGCTACAGTTGTCCAACTGTCAAGAAAGAGGAGGGTCTGCAAGAGTGTGAATTGTTGAATCCAACACTGCAAAAAGCACGGGGACAAATAGCCAAACGAATGGAAGCACATGAATTATGATCCAAAGGCTGTGGAGACCCCAGCTGGATCAGGTCCTCTAGATAAGTGAGACAATTGAATAGCTTGATCTGTTTGGGAGGCACCCAATCTATGGGACCAGGATCTGTCCTTAGTGCATGAGCTGGCTGTTTGAAACCTTGGGCTTACACAGGGACACTTTGCTCAGTCTGGAAGGAGGTGACAGGACCTGTCTGTACTGAATCCACCATGTTTAAATGAATCCCTAGAGGTGCCTTGATCATGAAGGACATGGGAATGGAGGGGAAGGGCTGAGAAGAAGGTGGGGGTGGGGGTGGGAGGGGGGAGGACAGGGGAACCCATGGCTGATGTATAAAATTTCAAACATAATAATAAAGAAAAAAGAAAAGAAAAACAAAGAAATAGCTGATTCTGGTATTAAGTATTTCCCAGCTTCTTCCTCTTTACTCATACTCCATAAATTAAAAAGTGCCACCTATCCAAATTAGTTTTCCATCTGTCCAGTGGGCTCCCCATACAATTCTATCTCCTCCATAAGTTTTAAAATCAAGGTTTCCTCTCTCTTCTTTACATCCACTCAGATTTTACACAATTTTAAAGAATTTTCTCTATTCAATGTGAAAACATAGGAGATGCCTTCACACCACCTGAATTAGTAAAACTAAAAAGATGCACAATATGGAATGGTGGTGGGTTTGTGAAGACACTGGCACCCTTGTGTGTTATTGGTGGAAACACAAATACAAAATGGATTAAGTGGCTTGGAAATGGTATGAAATGTTTATAAAACTAAAAGTGCATTTATTCTGTGATCTAGAAATTTTACTTCCAAGTATGCACTACAGAAAATGAAGACATACTCATAAGAGATTTAAATAATATTGCTTACAGTAACTTGCTCATAAGTCAAATTAGAAAGGGCTCACATATGTATCAGTAAGAGAATGGAGAAACAAACTATCTTATACTCATGTGACAAAACTGTTAGCTATCAAAAATAAAAGAACTAAATTATTAACATGCACAGCATGGGGGTGATCTCAAAAACAGCATGCCAAGTTAAAATAACCTAGTATAGAACACACAGCATTGCTCCCCTTATATGAAGTTCTAGAATAGATAGTGTAATCCATGGTAGGAACAAAATAATAATGAATCTTCTGTTGGAACAGATTGAGTGAGAAGTCCCTAAGGAGGGACATGAAAGAAATATCTGAAATGATGTTACCCTCATGGGTACATGGATTAAACAGGCTTTTATGATTGTGCTAACTCATGAATGTACACCTAAGATTCCTGCATTTCATGGAATATACATTTTATATTAATAACAATGTGTTTTAAAATCAGAGAAAAACAAAAAACAAAACTATCCCTGCATGCATACCCAAAACACCATGCTGCTATCCACCAAAAGCTCATATAATCAAGTTCTGAGGATTGGACCCCATAGAGACCTTAGAAATATAGGAGAGGGACAACCAGACAGTAGTCTCCCTTCAAAATACTGGGTTAGGATAGAAAGCAACTAAAGCTATTCTAGTGGGATAAACAGAACAAAAGTTATCCCCCGCCATCCTGAAGACCACCACCTGCTCCTTGTTCCCTACTATCCCTCCCTCCCTGCTATCTATGGAAGTGCTGTTGAATCATGACCAGACCCAGAGTCCCAATCCTCCTGCATCCAAGGTGTCTGTGTACATCTCAGGACCATCACTGGAGTCATTTTTCTCATTTCAATAAAAAAATACTTGAGATTCATGCACATGTTCCTAGAGAACTGTGTATCACTGGTGCAGACAGAGAAAACTCTGATATCCCATTCCAGAGCCCTAAGAGCACTCACTGTCCCCACATAGACTTCAGAATGCTAAACTGTCAGTTGCATGAAATTGCAACTAAGATAAAATTCCACTTTAAGGGGGTTCTGTAGCCAAGCACTTCCTGAAGGAATGGCACTGGGCTGCAGTTCCCTGTGTGGCTCCAAGACTTGTCCTTTTTCTCATTCAATGACAATCCTTTCCTGCTTCACTTATCTTCTTCTTGGTAGTTGAATTTTCATCCTTTCCAAAGCTATGGATAAATGGGATAAACAACACACAAGAGGTATGGAAATTTTCATGAAATTACAATATATTTATCATGTGACCTATTTTACTTCCAGACATTTATATAAAATTAAAACGTATCCATAAGAAATTTGAATAAGAATGTTCTCAGCAACTTAATTCATAATTCAAATTGTAAGGTTCCACATCTGTATCAGGGAGAGGACAGAGAAACTGTAACCCATAAGAATGTGGTATACCTTTACTCATAATAAAAACTGTCACCTGCCAGTTGCATGACAACGTAATTAATTAGTTTTTGCTGAAAATGTGGCCTTGTATAAACTAATGTGTTCATTCCAGGCAACACTTTAGAGATAATCCAGTGATCAGTCACAGACAAATCTCTGAGCTACAGAGGCCTGGGGTCTAATAAAACTACAAAGGGCTTTGCTGAGGGACTGCATGGACTCTGGCCTCCTGTGCAACTTGCTGCTCTTTTCTACATATCTCCCTGGTGGTCTAGTGGTTAGGATTTGGCACTCTCACCGCCACGGCCCAGGTTCGATTCCCAGTCAGGGAACCAGCCCGGCTAGCTCAGTCAGTAGAACATGAGACTCTTAATCTCAGGGTCGTGGGTTCGAGCCCCATGTTGGGTGCCAGATATTGGTGAAATTATTCAGGCTACTCCACGTAGTTAAAAGGGAGGTTTATTTTGTGGGGTAACTTACAAATGAAGGGGTAGGTTGCAGGGTCTGGCAAAGGTATAGCGCAGTCCAGCTGTGTTCTCTGGAGAACTCTGCTTGGTCTCCCTCCAGCATCCAGGGTCCCAGAACCAAGCGACAGACCTCCTCTCGATATTCGGTCTTCTGCTTCCTCCTCTGCCCCGCCTTGTGGGCGTGACCATTACCAAAGCCTCAATGGGGGTTGGAACTTCCAGGCCAATGCTGTGATGGCTATCCACTACACCCAATAGTGCCACACATCTCCTTTGAACTGTGGAGAAGCCCACATTCACTCTGGCCACCCTAACAGTCTTCTTAGTATTAGCAAGCATATCTGCACTCTGGAGTCCTGCCACTTCATATCCCTATAGTGAGGTCTAGAGAGTCCTCAATGGAACAAGGCCTATTTGACCATCAAGCAGCAGAGCAGACAACCAAGGCCATGATATACCAATTTCCCATGAATCCTGAGGTGGCTTTGCTGAGTTTTATAGGAATTCTGCCATTTGGTCTAATGACCAATGGAATGAAACTGGTAGGCCCAATTGGTGTGGTCATCTCTGAAAATATGTGACCCTTTAACAATCTGTTGGGGAGAGTCACGTGCTGTGGATATCAATCTGTATAAATAAAGTGCTGATTGGCTAGTAGCCAGGCAGGAAGGATAGGGTAGGTGGGACAAGGAAGAGGAGAAGGTGGGGAACAGGAAGGCTGGGAGGAGACACTGCCAGCTGCTGCCATGAGAAGCAACATGTAAAGATACCGGTAAGCCACAGCCATGTGGCAAAGTATAGACTAACAGAAATGGGCTAAATATAAGAGTAAGAGCTAGACAATGGTAGGCCTGAGCTAATAGCCAAGCAGTTTAAATAATACATGTAAGTGTCTGTATGATTATTTTATACGTGGGTTGTGGGACCACAGGGGCTTGGTGGAACCTGGAGAGAAGCTCTCCAACTACAAATGGCACCCAACATGGGGCAAGAGTTTCCACCTAAAACCTGAGAAAAAAGATTCTAAAATGGAGCTAAAAACAGCTTCCTAGTTGTCTCTCTCAAGTTAGCAGCAGCCTTCTGGTTTGAGCTACTATGGTGGGTTCCTGGCATGTGTGCCTGACCTGCAGTGTGGTGGGAATGAGGAATCTACAAGAAGCACTTTACTCTGCTGCCTGTTGGATTTAGCCTTTGCTAGTTTAAAAAAAAGGGGGGGGGGACTTTCTGGGCTATGCACTGCTTTGATAGAACTGCTTCTGATAGTTGATGGTACACATGGCTCCAGACCCAGAGCTGGCAGTAAACTGTACCACCACCATGTTGGGAAGCTGAGGTGGGTAGAGCCAGCAGCCACAGAGGTGTTTCAGTCTTACAAAAATGGATATTACACAGAGAATCTGGTTTGTCTTGTCTTTGAGATTTTTAACTACAGAAAAAGATTTGATTGTAAAAGCTGTTGAGTTAAACAAATATGTAAATTTTAAAGGTACCTTGACTTCAAAATTTGGATATAAGGATATGTTGCTTTGGAAAAGAGTCTCTGCTTTTGTTTCCACAGAAAGCCAGAGGCTATGGATTTGTTCCAGATTAAGATACATAAGGTTTGATCAGCCAACAGCCCCTGAAAGGTCTCCAATGACACAATGGCCCAGATGATCCAACATCCAAAATGGTTTCAAGGCAACTGGCTCAGAGGTTTACCCTCATGGACTACTCCATAATCCTAAAATTTTCTTTATGTCCCCATAAGATACAGCGCCCCCCTCCAGCAGGAAGTAGTAAGAAAAACTACGCCCAAATTCCCAGCTGGCTTTGGAGATAGAATTGGCTCACTCCTTCTCTAAACCCAGGCATATTGTTAAAAGAAAAGGTTAAGAGATTCTTGTGTCCCAAATCAGAAGATCCCTCTGGTGTGGGACAGAGAAAAACCAATATTTTATTTAAAACAGGTTGATTATAAATGCAATCTCTTTCTAAAGATAAAAATGGGATATGATGTAGATCTGATAGGATGAAAGGGTAGATTAATGAACTTACTTTTAAAGAGCAGCAACTTGTTTAAAATGTTTTACATTGGTATAGATTATAGTCTATTGATACAAACAAAGTTAATTTTGTTATACTGTGTCCATATTTCTACTCATGTTTAAGGTATTATGTTTGTATAGCTCATTTGAAATTATAATGGATAATTAAAAATAGATTAATAATTAGTCATCTATGATAATCATACTCGTAGCCATGTTAGTTAAGTCTTCTACATATACATAGAGATATTTCAGATAGATAAGTAATCTTCAAATACTTCAAAGACCTACAGAATATGACATTTAAAATACTTTTAAAATTTAGACTTTCTGGACAGTGAGACATGTCTGCTCCTGGCAGCACCGATTTACTTCAGAGAGGAAGATGGGCATTGAAGACACTTCATATGGAATTTATCTTCACCTTGGCAAAGATAGCCATTTGGGCAACAAACTGTTCTTGCCTGGACTGCTTGATCAACTGGACATGAAGGACCCATAGAAAGGTGACCACTGAACTTTGCTTGACAAAATGGTCCTTCAGGTTCCTGCTTCCCAGAGGAAACTGCCAGACATTCTACAGGACACTGAGAGATGTGACTGAGAGACTCTATCCCTGTGAGCTGAAGACAAATGCCCCAACTTAACAAAGGAACATTAGGTGACTGTCCAGGCTGCCAGCTGTCTCTGTCTACCCTGCAAGACTCCCGAAAGTTGCTTGCATCCTTCTCCCAGTTCTCAGATAATATTATATCCTTCTGAGGTCTTTGATGTTGCTGAAGACTAGATAGTTATAATTTCCTCAGTTATGATACAAGATAAGTTAGATATAAAACTTTAGACTCACAAATATAAGATAGATAGGATATCTTCTTTAATATTGTAACTATAATTCTTACTTGATAATTGTTTTGTTATCTGTAATTTTACTATGTAAAAGTTAACCCTCCTTTTTTTAACAAAAAAGAAAAGGGGAAGTGCTGTGGATATCACTCTGTATAAATAAAGTACTGATTGGCTAGTACCCAGGCAGGAAGGATAGGGTAGGTGGGACAAGGAAGAGGAGAAGGTGGGAAATAGGAAGGCTGGGAGGAGACACTGCCAGCCGCTGCCATGAGAAGCAACATGTAAAGATACCGGTAAGCCACAGCCATGTGGCAAAGTATAGACTAACAGAAATGGGCTAAATATAAGAGTAAGAGCTAGACAATGGTAGACCTGAGCTAATGGCCAAGCAGTTTAAATAATATAAGTGTCTGTATGATTATTTTATACGTGGGTTGTGGGACTGCGGGGCTTGGTGGAACCTGGAGAGAAGCTCTCCAACTACAGTCGCGCTTCCCCTTTTGAACTCTGGAAGGTTTCTTGACAGGAGGGCGTGGTGACCTTCTCCATTCTTTCTCCATCTCTCTCTGGTTCTGTATTCATGAGTGTGTTCTATCAATTTCATCCTTTAATAAAGCTGTCCTGATCTTCTATGCCCTGCTGAAAGAGCTGAGTTCTTCTGCACATACACGCTCACTTCAAGCTGGACCTTGTTGTCATCAAAGGTGCTGAGTCAGCTATTCTGATTTCTGACTCACTGAATTTAGCTTTGAAGGATTAAATTCCCATGGAAGCATAAGAGAATTCTGATCTCAACACAATGGGAAAAGTTGCACTAGAGTTATTTCTTTATTGTTATCAGTTCCAAGAGTAGGTAGGTCTATGCTCAACCAATGAGTAAATATTTGAACAATTAAACAACTCTAATAGTAAGAGTCTATTCAGTTAATGTTTGAGCTTCCTACTTCTTTGATACAAAAGGGTGAGGATATAAACATGAAGTTTTTGTATATCTAAGTTGTCACTGCTGTTCCTTCTATATTAGGATATCTATACTTCATTACATTTGTAAACACAGACCTGCCACATACAGAGTAACTTTGAAGAATCCACATTCCTGCTATGTTTTAATTCAATTTGCTCCTGAACCTGAACCTTATTTTATTTATTTTTTCCAACTTTGGTTTTCTTATTGGTAAAACAAGGATAACATGTCCCAGGTATCTGTTAAGGGAATTGACTTAGATATTATCACAGAACATTTAGCTGTAAGACTCAATGTATAAGTTTTCCCATTGGGCAGTTATTATTGCTGTTATTACTTATTACTGTCACTGTACAAAAAATTTCCTTCTCATGTTTGCATAATTAATTTTATTAATCAATTCTTGTTTGTCAATAGCAAAAAGATGAACAACCTTCTAATTTAGTTTAAATCAGCTGCTTAGTTATAGATATTTTATCTAAAATTAATGAATAAATAATAAAAGGTCACCTTTGAGATAAGTAACACATTATTTTAAGCAATAGTAAGATTATATAATAAACTAAATTTTGGAATTTGAAATTATCACAATAAACTGACCTGAAACATGAATGCAAATTATATTTCCAAAGAAAGGAATATATGTGCTCCTCTGATTCCAAAGGTTTGGAGTCACATAAAATAATTTCATACATTAATCTTTAAAAAGTCTCATTCTGTGTACAGACTGTGTTGAATGCTAGAAGTGTGATGTTTCTCTTACTGCTTTAGTGGTTCTGCTGAGTTACTCCAGTAAGCCTCTAAGCTGAACAACCAAAAGAAAATCTAGTCACAGAACCTATGACAGAGAATGAGCCATCTCTCAATTATAACACAGGATTAGCCTCTTATGTGTCCCAAAAGCCCTAGGGACTTGAAAACATGTATTTTTCAAAACCATAGTATGTAACTTGCTGCATTCAGAAGGTTTCATGCCTTCCTAGTCAAAGACTTCATTTTCCAGAAGGGCTTTGCAAAAATTTGCTAAGAAGATAATCAAAGATTAATAATGATCACATGGGTGAGACCATCTTGCATGTACAGTCCAAGAAAATACCTGATGGTCTGTGTGACTGATTTCTCAGGAATTTGGAAAGACACTATCAAGCTAAAAATGTTTGCACTCACCTGTAATCCCAACATTTGAGAACCTGAGGCAAAAAATAGTTTTGAGGCCAGCCTGAGCTACACAGCAAGACACTGTCTCAAAAAGTAAAAAGCAAACAAAAATGTATAAAACCTTAGGCACAATGGGACTTGATTCTACATATACTCAGTAAGTACCCACTAATTACTATGCTCTGTTCAGTGCTAAACTTGTCCAATGTGATACTAACTGCACCTGTTCTCTAGCTACTATAGTTCACTTTATAAACAAACTCCATGACATTTAGTAGAAAATATACTATAATAGAGAACAGCATAAACTACTGCTAATCTGCTCACCATGTAAGAATTTTCCTTTAAAGAGTTAAAGCTTTATATTGCATGACTATAGAAAAGGCCTAAAATAGAAATGTCTCCAGAGAAGTGACACAATCAGTCAGATCCCAATTCAAGCAGTGGCTTTAAGTCTCTACTTCATTAATTTCATGAGCCATGGAAGACCCTGCTTTTTCAGTAAGAGTAGTGCAAACTCTGGTTTTCTACATCTAAGCTCCTACTGAGTTTAATTTTAAAGGACATAATCTTTGGCTAAAATAAACATGTATCTAACAGGTAAAAACCAAAATGTTTCAATATGTACAAAAGTCACTTTCTAAATAGGTAAAAATGATCAGTTAGTCATGGCACACTTAGTTTCACCATACATGTTTCAAGCAATGAATGGCCTCATAGCTGTCATAAGTCATGCTAACACATGGCTTATTCTAGGAGTAATTAAATAAGAGGAAAAGACTATTCAAAGCATTGAGAGTGTCTTGCTCTATGCATGAATTAGGAAAACATGGTACTCACCTTCTGCTCCTTCAGGTATGGCTTCTGTGGTTGCCATAATGGGCAGGTACTGTAATCCTTTATCAATGGTGAGCTCTGCTGTTACATGAATGATAAAGATGTGATGATCATTCATTTTAGATATTTCTTTTATTCATAGATAAATAAAATAAATACCTAACACTTTGACATTTCATTCCTGTGATCTAAAATTTTCAGTGTCCCCTCCTTGATGGGTAGGACTCTAATTTAGGGAGTATCTGTATATGTCCTACCTTAGTAATTCCAAACAACCTGTGCAAGGGTTCAGCCATCTTTAAATTTATTTCCAAAGACCGAGTGAGAGGCCTTTCAGTCGACAGGAGTTTGCAATCAGAAGAGGCTACAGCAGTACTCTGGTCCCTCTGGCTTCCTGTTTCTGAGCCATGATCTCCACTTTCTCATGCATTCCCACCACGAGGAATTGGCCCAAAGCTAGCACTGTGCTCTTGCATCCCTGGAACTGTGAGTTCAATGAACCATTTTTCTTTATAAATTGAGCTTGCCTCAAACATTTCATTTAGAGCAATAAAACTGAACTTGCTCGAACTACTGTTCCACGTTTGGTAGGCAGAGAAATGGAACAAATTGTCCAGGTAAACAGCTATTTTGTGACATAAACACTCAGATTCAAATACTTGAGCCTAAGATTCTGTGAGAGCTCACCTAATTTCTTTACTTTCTTATTACTGCCCAATTCATACGTGGCCTATACCTTACATATTCCTGCTCTGAGCCTCCATTAGTGTTAATCTTCAAGTTAAAATGCCTGTTCTCTTCCCATCTTTTTCATGATTTGTCTAGTCTCAGTCCCTTACCTCTGCTTTATGTAGTTACGTTGTCTATGCTATGTAAGGGGCTGAAAACAGGAGTGGTGTCTCTAAAAGTCCTGTGCTCCCAAATAGACTGCACACATCCTGAAAGCAAAGCTATACTTAAATATTGGAAATTATACTTAACATTGGATGACTCTAAATGACAGTCAAAACCACTCGGGGAAGTTTAGGGAGTATTCCAGTCTAGAACAGAACCTAGGAACTTCACTTTTGAAGTTTACCTAAATGTTTGTTAGTTGGAAGCTACCCCTGCCTTGAACCTGGCCCCAGTAGTTCCTAGTGTAGTTTTCCATTACTGGAGATGTTCGAGAACAGACTGATTAATGCATGTACCGAGCTGAGCCCTTCTTCCTACATTAAACACTACACACTTTTCCAAAGCATTATGCACAATGCAGCAAATGTCTCTACAGCTACAGAGTCACTCCCACTGATGCAAACTACTGTGCACTCAGTGGCTGCTCAATTATAAACAAGAATACTATGTGCTTTGCAGGGCCGCACAGAGCCCTTGCTCTAAACTCTGTAATTGTTCAGTAGGCTGATGCAACCAACATGCTGTGAAGAAGTGCTCAGAACTTGTTAAACAGTTGTGAGATTATTGGAATAAGCATAAACTTTGCCCTACAGAAGTCATGACTGTAGCCACGTGCTCTCAGATAAAGAGGTATAAAATCTTTCCTTGGCTTCTACCCAGAGGAAGAAACCATAGCAGCCACATCTTTAAAACCCAATCATCTAGGGGAAGTATTTTTCAAATTCTCCACATTATACTGTAGGCAAGAACACAGAGCATGCTGCTGGTCTGCCGAGTCCTTCAAGCAGATATTAGTGAATCAAAACATAGCCCCACCCTTGGTGATCACCAGGTAGTGCTTATCTTCTGCTTTGGCCAACTGTTGTCTTCTCATATTTCAATATAAGAGAAAAATTAAGTTGCTTCATGCTCTGTCATTTCCTTATTTTTTCCTCTATAGCAGTGGACATCTCCAGTGCTGCTTGCAACTTCGCCTGAATCAGTGTGCCAGGAGTGCCATGCCATAGAAATGGGCTGGCAAGAAAGATGTGCCACTGTCCTTTTAATGCAGAAACTCACTAAAACTCCTGTGGGGTGCTTTCATGGCAGTGCCCCCATAAAACCAAGGAATATGGGGGGAAGCTGAGCCAGGAGATGGTGGCAGAACTGCTGAGAGACGCAGACAATGACACAGGCATTAGGAAGTGTAGTCCCTGTCCACTTGAAGTACCGCACAGAGAGTTGGGGGAATCTAAGTTTCCCCAGGTGTATGTCTATTTCCTTCCTGTGCAAGAGGTTTGCCATCATCAATTTTGGGAGAAAAGGCAAAAAAATAAAAAATAACAGAAGTATTTGCCATGTGTCATAAAGAAGCAGTGTTATAGACCCATGAGGGTGGTTAGTTTTCAAATAAATGACAGCATCAAGGACAGAGGATGAGATAGAAGAAGGTTCAAGAGACATCTGGAAGGCTGGAACAGTAGTAACAGTAAAAGCATGATGGTATCAGCCAATCAAAAGAAGATGCAAGTAGCTGTAATCATGCTCTGAATATTAGTCCTGAGATAGCATACTATGTAACCTAAAAGAATCAGAGAATATGGCCATACAAAAAACAGAGCATGGAAAATACAAGTTGAGAATGTACATGGGGTACAGGGTATGAACTGTGTGCCTGATTGGAGAGAAGGACCTAATTTTCTGTTGCTAAAATAGGCAAGGAACTATTTGCTTTTGTTTGGGGGTTGTTGTTGGTTTTTTTTTTAACATGGTATTTAAATAATCAATGTTCTAGAATGTAGCTTTCAGAAATTCAAGAACTTTATTTCCTTCCCAGCAATACTCCCAGTACCCAGAATAGTACCCAGAACACGGAAGTAATACAAATGGTTGTAGACTGAGTACTTACACACCAGCATGCCTGACAGGGATGCCCTTCTCTCTATACCTACTTCAATGCATCCTGAGAACACATCCCTTTCCCCTCTCACTCCAAGTAGATGAACTTTCCAAACTGGCTTTCCAAACTGAGTAATGAAAATGTTTAGGATCTGTAAGCCTATTCTTGTATGATAAAAGGCAAACATAATTGGAACTTATTTCCTACTTTCTCTTCATAAAGTAGATGACTGATAAAGTTGGTCATGGAATCTACTATAGAAAGTCTATATGTTTCCCAAAGGCCTATATATTAAACCCTTGGTCTATAGACTATGAAAGTGCCAGAAGGTGGTGAAATTTCCTAGTGAGAGGCTATTTGGGCACTGAAGCATAGAGAATACTGGGACAGTAGGCACCTTCCTCCCACTTGCCATGAGGTGAGCAAGCATCCTGTATCATATATTCCAGGCTTAATGTACTGTGACACCATAGGCAAAAAAGATAGAGTTGAGCAACTTGTGAAGAAAACTCTGAATCCATGAGCTAAAATAAAACTTTCCTCATTACAAATTGACCATCAGCATCTTGGAAATCTTAGCAAAGCAATGGAGAGATGACTAATAAAGTATAATTTTTTTAGGAAGTATTTGGGGCAAAGAACTGCTGTGTGGTCTAGAGCAGGATGCAGGGAAGTAGATCACACTTTAGGAATTTGAAGAAAGTAGTTCAGCAGTTGATACAAGAACAAATGAAGAAATCTTTATTTCAACTCTAACTTTCTCCCCACTGTCCTTCCATCACAAGTCTCCAGTCCCACTTTTACCTCTATACTTTGCTCTCAGAAACTTTACCTACATCTACATGTTCCTGGAGTCACAGGCATCAAATCATCATACGTTTTTATTTGCTACATTCAGTCCATCAATCTGGGCTATCAACCTCAAAATGCAGCTGCCTTTTACCATCTTCCCTTTTCACACATAATCACTTCACCCCTGAGCTGATGCAAGAGCTTCCCAACTCAGCTACTCCTAGCCTGTCTCAGTTGGTCCTTCTCATAGCAGCCATTCATTTTCTACACTGTGGACCAGATGGCTTCCTTTCCATGGTTTCTGATTGCATTAAAGACCTGACCTTTGTCCTGAACTCATTCATCTCATAAAACTGAGTAAATGTGGATGAGAAGCTTGGGGCTGCAATCCCAAAACTTCACAATTCTGGACTAAGTCAGTGGGTATGTTTGACTTGTTTCAGCTTAATTTTCCTCATTTAAGTGATAAATTATTGGGATAGAAGACTTTTAAAGGCCCCTCAGAGTCTAAACCTATATTAGTGCATTGTTTTTCTATAGTTTTGGAGTGAAAAATAAACAGTTGGTTCCAAATGCCAGAAATCAACTATGTGGTCAAGACTGCCTTGCTCTCCCTTGTACACTGTCCTGTGTCTCAGAAGCCCTGAAGCAAGACATAAAGGAAGCAGAGTAGGCCAGGCCCCCCAAGTCATAACCCTCACTACTACCTCTCATGGCACAGCAACTGAGGAATCTTGCCATGGTCTGTCCTGGCTACTCTTTCCATTATCTGCTACATTTTCTTCTTCCAATTAACATGTGTGGTCTATCCTTATTGTCCACTGGACTAGATGTGGAATCACTCAGAAGACACAGGTCTGGGAAAGTCTTCAGAAGTTTACCAGAGAATTTTGAGAAGCAAGATTCACCCTGCATGTCAGCAGCATCATGCTATGAACTGGGACACCAGATAGAACAGAGAGAAAGAAAGGAGACCCAGTTGTCATCGCTGTGCGTGCTGACTGGATACAATGTAACTGGCCACTGCTTGCTTCTGCCCGGACTGCTGGAATGATTCTCACCAATATGCCTTTTATGCTATTGTGCACTATTTCCTTAGATTGCAAGCAGAGATAAACCCTTTCTTCCTTACGTGTCTCTGACAATATCTTCTCACTATACAGAGGACCAGTAAAATACCAGAAAGAACCTTAGACTGCTCATTTTCCACACTTGTTTCCTGGCTTCACTGCCAAGTCTATGGTTCCTCTAAACTGACTCTCTGATAGCTACAAACCACAGGGCTAAGAAAAGACAAGGAAAGGAAACAGAACAGCTTCCATCTGGGGCCAATATTGCTAGGAAATATTAGGCACATAAAGTAGACAAAAGTACACTAGATGATAAGAAGATTTTTATGAACCTAATTTGCCAGAGAACCAAAATGATATGATATAAACTTCTGATCTTGAATGTCAGATAAGATGGGAGTCCAAGGGGGCCTATGTACCACATGGCAAACACATAGAATATCACTTATTTCCCAATGCAGACATTGTTCTCTGATTCGCTAACTCGAGTTAGTAGGTTATGCAGAACCAGGAGATAGAAAGGAAAAATATTTAAGTCCTTAGGCTACCCATCCCCCACCACAGATCATCAGAATCCAGGAGCTCTGTGATCCCTGCAAAATCAAATTCAGTCTCAACCCTTCCAATGCCAAAGTATATGATCTTTGCCAAACCATTTAGCCTACCTGAGCCTTAGTTCCTCATTAAAAAACAAACAAACAAACAAACAAAAAACAGATTTTAAATAGACCGATATTTGACAAACAAGAATTTCATCTATATTTACATTAGTTCTTGGAAGGCAATGGAGATAGCAGATGACCTCCTGGCTCTTCTGATGTGAGCTCGGAGCCTTCCCAGGATGCACATCCTTCCCTCCTCCCGTTTATCTTTAGCCACGACACTCCAGGCACAGAGAAGTTCAGCTTAATTCTTTCATAAGATGGTTGTTGTCGACAATTCAATGATGGTCAAGCAATAACACATTAAAATGTTTCCAATATCTCCATTCTTATACAAAGTATTTAAATCTTTAAAGCACAAAAGAAAGTGATTTATTATTGATTATTATTTTTTGTTTTATTTAAGTTCTAAAATAATTTTTTCAGAAAAGATGTTAAACTGAGAACTTTCAAACATCTCACATTATACTTTATAATTATTTGCAGCTTTCTGCTTGATTAAATTATAATCCTGTTTTAGTCCCTGCATTATTATAATGGTTACTAGGAAACTGGATTCCAGTCAAGGAAGCAGGTAGACTAACTGCCGATCTTCACCTTTCCGTCCACTCCTCCAAATCCAACCTCCCATTCTCAGCTCTGTAGCAGAACATCTACTTCAACCTCTGCTCTGCCCCTATCCCATCTCCAGTGGATTACACAGATCTTCCCCTCCAAACTTCCATTCACCCACTCACTCTATTATCCCAACCCTCAATTCCATCAGGTATTCCCTGGGAACCCACAGGCTACCCCAGCCAGAGAAGCAGGTAGCCTCCTGCAGCTCATCGCCTCCTCTCGTCTCCTTGAAATCCACCACCAAATCTGTAGCAGACCACCTAACTAGGCCTCCCCCTTCTCTCTGCCCCTATCTCAAACCAATCATGAAGATCTTCTCCTACAGCCTTCCTCCCCATTTATCCTGGTATCCCAGCTCTATTTCCCTGAGAATCAAGCATTACCTAGCAGTGGTAGATTACAGCTGGGTTGGTGAGATCAAACTATCACTCCATCACCATGGCTAAGTACAATGACTGTCAGAGAATAAAGGACATAATCACTGTCAGATGGAGCCATACTTGAGTAAAAGGATCAGCTACTCCAGGGAGTTGACACAGTTAATTTTAGTTTTTACATTATCTAAAATTAAAAACACAAACATCTAAAATGCTTTACAAATCAATAAAATTATAACATGGAAAAATCAATTTGCAAGGAAGATTTCCAAATGGAAAATAGGTAGGTGAGATGATATTCAAAATTCATTTGTTATTAGGAAACTAAGAATAAAAGCCACAATCACATACCCAAATAAATGACTCTTTAAAAGTACCAAATGTTGACAAAGACATAGATCAACTCAAACATTCACTTACTACCTATTGGAATACTAACTGGTTATCTTTGCTAAACTAATTGGAAAAATCTTCAAAAACTAAATCTCTACCAATAAACTAGCTCTTTTAATTCTCCTTAAAGGTTAACACCATTCACCAAAAGATACATGTAAGAAAGATCACAGTAGCATTATGTAAAATCAAAATAATAGAAGCAACTCAAATGCCCACCAACACAAGAATAATCTACGTATTATATACACAGTGGAAAAACTTGCAGCCATGACACTGGACTATTATATACAAAAACAATTGGTTCTCATGTATAATCTTGAAGAAAGTAAGTCAGCATAAAAAGGATATGATTTATGCTTTAGTTGATATAAAGTTCAACATTCTGCATTGCAACCTCAAAGGAGAGGTGTTAGTGTCTCAGATGAGGTTACATAACAGCTTCCATATTCTAGTAATTTTTGACATGTATGCAGTGCTGGTTTACAATATGTTCCCTTTGTAAATATTATTCATTAATCAAACTGTTGGAAATAGTATGTAGTTTTCCAATATCTCATTTATCAATGAAAAGTGCTTACTAACACTGAAAGTGACACATAAAAACTCTGAAAATAACCTCTTGTCATCATAGACAATTTTATCATCACCTGATTCTCCTTCAAAAGAAATGTGAAGTACAGAGTTTTACGAAAAGCCAGAAGTATCAGAGCTACCCTGTAATCCCCACCAGGACAAATACTAACTTTTGAATTTTTCTTTGTGTCTTCCCTTGATTGTGTACATGGCTAGACACGTAATACTACTCCACAGAATGCAACGACTCTGCTAGGGAGATGAGTCAGCAAGTAAAGCACCTGCTGAACAAATGTAAAGACCTGAGTTCAAATTCCTTGGGGTGTGGGGGGTTGTGTGAGTTCTTAATGACTTAAAACCTGAGTATGTAGAGCAAGTGTTTGTAAAGCCAAGGCTCCAATAAGGAGATGAGAAATGGAGATGGTAGAGTTCCAGACATGTTCTCAAGCTTTCTGTCCTAGAAGACACAGTGAAAAAACAGTAGGGACCATGTCTCAAACAAGATAGAAGGTGAGAACCAACACTTAAGGTTGCCTTCTGGCATCTACCTGCACACTATAGCATGTGCACATCTGCACACCACACACACACACACACACACACACACACACACACACACACACACACACTGTTGCTCTGAAGTTTTGCCTTCTTCTAAATTTCCCAAGAGCTCCTAATACGTCTTTAGAAATCTTACTACTATTAAAACCTCCATATAAGCTGTCATACATTTTCATAAAGTGACTAATGTAGTATTTTGGTGGGAAGACCATAATTATCCAAATGAGAAACAAAGTTAAGTACTTTGGTCCAAAATGATCAGTAAACACACATACAACAGGTTTCAGAAAGACTGACATTTTACTATATCTTTCTCACCCCAAATTCTGATAAAAGGAAGAGTTAAGCTTTCCTTGAGTAAAATATTCAAATATCATATGTATGTCTTAAACATTTTATGTAAGTTGGGTAAGATAAGTCATCAGCTTTGGAAACAACTATAAAGACTGTGCAGGTTGTATTCAGATATTTATGAATATGTATGTGTACATGTGTATAACAATACCAAAGAACAGGAAGCGATGAATTTGAGAGGAAGAAAAGGGGGAGTGAAAGGGATTGGAGGAAGGATACAATTATATTTTAATTTTTAACAATTTTTAATTAAAAGACTCTTGATAAGAAAACTATATGTAGGAACATGTGTCCAGGAACAACAACATAAAACTAATAAGCCCTCATCTATGAAGCATTCTGCCACATGAGGTATGGTTGAAAATATCTCATAAAGATTCCCAAATCAATACATGAAAACTAAGACATGTTGTGCATGTTTTTGTGTGATTTTTATAGATGAAAATGGTGCTACTATAAAAGTGTATTTGGCTGCTGGGCGGTGGTGGTGCATGCCTTTAATCCCAGCACTCAGGAGGCAGAGCCAGGAGGATCTCTGTGAGTTCGAGGCCAGCCTGGTCTCCAAAGCGAGTTCCAGGAAAGGCACAAAGCTACACAGAGAAACCCTGTCTTGGAAAAAAAAAAAAAGTGTATTTGGCTGTTAATTGCACATGCCTAAAATAGAAGCCATTAACATTTTATAAATAATAATAAAGAGTAAAAACTCACTTTACAAAATAGTTCCTCATTGACATGTTTGGAACATTTTGCAAATAGTTCAAAACAACAATGAAATATTATAAAATTAAATACAACAAATTAAATTAAAGGTCGAAGCTATTAAATTGCTTGAAGAGAATTGTACTGTCCTTGAAAACACTGAAGTTGAATACCTAGTCCAAGAAATTGAAACAAATCATAGTCTACTCCTTCCTCATACTTTGAAGTTTCTTTATAGTCAAAGACCTTGAAAAAAATTCTGATTGGTGTTGGAGAGTTCATATTTAAGTAGCAGTTTCAAGTAATATAATTTTAAGACGGCAAATAATCTTAAGTGTTGTCTTTGAGCCCCTTTCATACAGATGAGAAAAATGAATTATGGGTATAAATGTTTTCCACTGAGCACTGGCTTTGTGGATGAACTAGAAGCAGAATTGGGGTCTCTTGACTCCTGACAAATTACAATTCCTGAAATTAAACAAACAAACAAAATTATTGCAGGGAATTGTATTCTTCCTCCAGGATGTCTTTCAAGTCTTGTCTTCTTCCTACTGACTGAGTTGATCATTTTCCCCACACTGCTGTAATAGAGACAATATTGCATCATGGTGAAAAGTAAGAGTTTGTGCTTAGTCAGTGTTGGCTCAAGGACAGGGCTTCTCAATTTTTAGTCATGGTCTTGAGCTTTGCACAAGCAATGAGTGTTAACTGTGCCAGGACATCATTGTTTTGAAAACTCAAGAGTCCTGAGTCCTGTGAGATATTTTTGACTGAGATAACTCAGAATATTACTTACTCTTTTAAACAAAATTCTTTATCCTGTAAAATTTAGATCATGATGATGGTGATGATGATCATGATGATGATCCTTATAACCCAAAGTGCTGCTGTCAGACCAAATAAATGACTACATGAAAAATTAAGTACAGTCTCTTTCCATGTAAGAGATGAAGATTGTAGACATTATTTTTAAGATGGAGATAATATACATTCTCTGAGAATCAAGACAAGCAACAGACTCAGGAAAGAGTGGCTAGCACAGGAAGAGCAGAAAACATTAAGAAGGAAAGAGGAGGCCAGAGCTGTAATGACCAATATAATCAGACAGGAATGGAATTTGGAGATTATGGCATGCATTACAGATGACAATAAATTCTATTTTAATCCCATAGGTAAATGAGGATTCGATAAAAGATTAGAGAAAAAGAAAGGAAGTGAGGGACAAGTTTCCCTTATGGAGTGGAATGAGCTGGAAATGCACTTTCAGTCCACAAAAAGGAGCCCTGAATAGGAAGCAAAGACAGAGCTGTGGCAGGGATGAAATTGTACATGCAGTGTCCCAACTCTCAGAAGCAGGCAGAGGAGATCTGGGGATTCAGTACCACTGAGATACCCAGAACGCAGCATAAGCCCCCCAAAAAATCATGGAACAGGACCTGGCTCTGCTACAAACAAGTGGCCAATAAGAAATAGAAAACTCAACTTCTACCTGTTACCAGAGGCATGGTTCATCCAAAGATCTGTATTTGGAGCAGGAGGAACAGAAATGTGTTCATACTAAGGAGCCATGCCAGTGCCTGGCTCAGGAACAGAAGTGCATCATTTCCAACACTGCAGGGGCAAGAGCAGGAAGAACCATGGAAAGACTGAATCTGCACTGGAAAGCCTCCTGAGAGCCACAGTGTGAATCAGAATGCGAGCATAGAAATAAGATATAAAAACACAATAAAACTTCCTATTCTATGTAAACCAGGAGGCTATAAGATAACTTTAAAATTACAAAACATGTGTCCAAAACCAACACTGGGAAAGGTAGCCAATAATATCAACAATTGGAATGAATTACCATTCCATAGGAAATAGAAACAATAAAAGGGGATGAAAATGAGTTTAAAATAAGTTACATTCTACCAGAGACAGAGGAGTAAATAATATTCCATTTTTAAAAAATCAAATATGAAAAGAAGCCATCAAAAGTAAAATAGAGATATAAAAAAATCAGAGCTTCGAAACAAATATGTTATTTGGAAAAATTATAAGTTCAATGCACAGAATTAAGTCTAAATTGGACTAGATTAAGAATTAGAAGATAGCACTGAGGATTTACCAGCAGCCAACAAAATGATAGAGAAAATGAAAGATGAAATAACAAATAGAGATAAAGACTGAATGATTCCAGTGTGTATGTAAAGGATGTTTCGGGAATAGAAGAAAAACAATGTTTGACCTGTCAGTATCAAAAAATGATGTGAATCTCAGGCTGAAAGTACACTCCAGAAGCCAAGCAATAAGAATAAAAATAAATCCACACCACGCTTCGCAGTAAGTATGGGAAATAAAGAAAAAGTCACGTATGATCTTTGTCTCTCGTGTGTGCTCTCTGTCTTGCTGTCTCTTTTCAGGATTTTTGTCTTTGTGTAAGTCTAACATCTACACTCCTAGTGGATACTGAGTAGCATGATGCAAGCCTCCGAGAAATTGTTTGCTGATTTTGAATCTGCACAGAGCACAGCCTTCAGCTATAACATTCCTCAGAATCACACTCTCCAGGGAGTTACCTTGTTCAAAACCACACCCCTTTCCCAGGCAGTCCACTCCTGGTGGTAAGTCAGCACAGAGTGGTGCAGCCCTGGGTAACTGTCCCAAGTCAGGACTATTCTGAAGAACCTCAGCATCTGTGCTCCCTAAGGATCTGTGGGGCTTTCACTGGCCAGACTTGCTTCCTCTTAACCTGGAGCCCATGGTAGACTACCTTTATTAGGAACTCTTGAAGTTTGCTGAAATTCTAGACACAAGATTGTGGGCCAAATAAGTATGAGGTACCTGCTGGTCCACATAAGCATTCAGGTAATACACTACATTCTCTTCCTTCCTAGCCTGCAGGAAGGCAGGTAACTCTAGAGTGCCTCTGACTCTGGGTATGGAAGATAGTGGAGACACAAGAAGTTTTTAGGGGACTAGAGAGATGACTGAGCAGGTAAGAGTTCATATTGCTCTTTCAGAGGATCAAAGTTCTGTTCCTAGACCTATATCAAGCAATTCACAACCACCTCTAACTCCAGTCCCTGGGGGATGAATATTCTTACCTCTACAGACATATGCTAATGTGCATATATCCACACACAGGCACACAATTTTTTAATTAAATGAAAGCTAATCATTATTTAGAGGAGAATCTGCCTCATTAGGACAGTTTAGTGAATAAAAATCACAAGACAAAAAGTTAGTGATAATTAGGGGTTAATGTATGACTTTTAATCTTAGTTTATATACTCACACCCCAGATTACAAGGTCTATAAGCACTGGGATTTAGGGATTCCAGCTTTGCCAATGTATCTCCAATACTTTGGCATTGACTGAAAATCACTGTCTTTGAAGAAAAATGAATAATAAATTACTTGAATTCTCATAGAGAGAAGAGACAGGCAATCCCCAACAGGGTGCATCTGACAGAAGACAATTTTATAAACATGAAGGATATTTAATATAGATGAACTATACTTTCTTGAATAGATATTGATTGATATATATGCATATATATGTCAACAGAGAAATAGTCCCTCATGACTATAATATGCTCATCTTCAACCATGTAATAAAGTCACTCTAGTAGAAAAAAATAATCTTTTATCAAATGCACTGCGACAACTGGACAGGGAAATGCAGAGGAAAACATGTCTACATAAAGACTTTATGCTATCCACAGTATCCAAATTCCAAATTCCTTTTGGATAAGATAAAACCCAAATCACAATCTTTGGATAATGACTTTTTTCAGACACAACAACAAAAGTAGTATCTATGAAGAGGAATAACTAAGAAACTGGCCTTCATTAAAATTAATTTTTCCCTGTAAAAAGACATTTTCTAAGAGGATGAGACAAGCCATAGACTGAAAACATAAACTGTCTCTCTGATAAAAAACACACACTACTTAAAAATCATGCCAATTAAAAACATGGGCAAGAGGACTGCAGAGATGGCTCAGTGGTTAAGAGCACTGGCTGCTTTCCAGAAGACCTGGGTTTAATTCCCAGCATTCACATGGCAGTTCAAAACCATCTATAACTCCATCCAGGGGAATGCAACACCCTCTTCTGACATTTTGGATGCTGTACACACAAAGAACATGTAAGCAAAATACCCACACATGTAAAATTAAGAGATTTAATTTTTTAATTAAAAATGAATAACTTTTAACATAGACCTTAAATGAAGAAGACATATAAATAAAAACTAAGCATATAAAAAGCTGCTTCATACTTTAATGGTTATTTGCATCACAAAAATGTAAATTAAAATGATGATGAAATCCACTACGGATCTATTAGAATAGCCAAAATCTAGAACCCTGGTGGCATCAAATACTGAGAAAAGACATGGACTGGTAGGAACTCCCATTTGCAACTGGTGGGAATGCAAAATGTACAGACACTTTGGAGGACAGTTCTGCAGATTTTCACAAAACTAAACACTCTTACCACGTAATCCAATTAACATACCCAGTCTTTATTCTAAGAGCTAGAAATTCATTTCCATGCAAACATGACTCTTTACAGTAGTTTCACTCTTAATTATTAACACAGAAACAAACAAGATGTCTTTCAGTAGGATGGAAAATTAGGTTTTAAAGAGAAATAAGCCATCAAGACATAAAGTTAGACAAATAATGAAAGAAGCCGTCCTAGAAAGGCCAGTACGATCCCCACAGTGTACATTCTGAAAAAGTAATAGTCTATCCACAGGAAGATGGTAGGAGCTGGCAGGCAGACCTCAAAGACATGTAAATGTAAGAAATACATCTTCAGTGCAAGTATTTCATTGAGAATGTTTGCATCTTTGTTCATAAGGGAAATTTGTAATTCTGTCTTTGTTGGATCTTTAGGTGGTTGAGGTATCAAGGTAACTGTGGCCTCATAAAATGAACTGGGTAATATTCCTTCTATTTCTATTTTGTAGAATAATTTGAGGAGTATTAGTCTTAACTCTTCTTTGAAAGTCTGATAGAATTCTGCACTAAAGCCATCTGGTCCTGAATATTTTTAAGTTGGGAGAGTTTTAATGACTGCTTCTATTTTGCTAGTAGTTATAAAGTTTGCTTAAATTGATTTATCTGATCTTGGTTTAACTTTGGTAAGTGGTATGTTTTGTGAAAATTATCCATTTCTTTTAGATTTTCCAATTTGGGGGGAGTATAGGTTTTTAAAGTATGCCCTTATGATTCTCTGTATTTCCTGAGTGTCTGTTGTATCCCCCTTTTTATTTCTGATTTTGTTAGTTTGGCTCTTGTCTCTGTGTCTTTTAATGTGGATAAGAGTTTGTCAGCCTGATATTTTCAAAAAACACTTTGTTTCATTGATTCTTTATATAATTTATTTGCTTGTTTCTATTTTATTGATTTCAGCCCTGAATTTGAGTATTTCTTGCTATTTATATCTTTTGTATATGATTTCTTCTTTTTGTCCTAGAGCTTTCAGGTATGTTGTTACGTTTCTAATATGAGATCTCTCCAATTTTTCAGGTAGGCACTTAGTGCTATGAACTTGGCTCTTAGAACTACCTTATTTTTCCCAAATTTAGGTATGTTGTGCATTTGTTTTCATTCAATTCTAGAAAGTCTGTAATTTCTTAATTTCTATCTTGACCCCTTTTTTCATTCAGTGATGGGTTGTTGAGGTTCCATGAGTTTGTTGGCTGTCTACTGTTTCTGTTGTGGATATCCATCTTTAATCCATGGTGCCTAAAATAGTGTAATTTCTAACTGCATTCTAAATAAGTACCCTTTTACCCACAGTTAAATATAGCTCTCATTCCTCATCAGAGAAGCTTCTTTTTGTAGGGAACAGAGACCATTAGAAATCCACAGCTGGTCAAATTTCAGTAAGTATCCAACCCCAACTGACTCATCTACAACATGACCCACATCTAAGGCTCAGGGAACACTGTGGAAGTGGGGGCAGAAAAACTGTGGCAACAGAGAACCAGATGTCTGCTGTGAGACAGTGAGATAGTGTCTTCTGTATATGACAAGAACAATGACAATATCAGTTTCCCTGCCAATATGGATGGGGGAAATCCATTAAGGTCTTACCTCTAGATGAAGAGCTACTAGCAATTAAAAGCTGCTGAGAGAGGGCGGATCAGTTTTCTCCAGGGATGAAGTCAACACTCAAGACCTAAAAATATCTACATACAAACACCACCAAATGGACTCAGCAAGATGTGTGTGTGTGTGTGTGTGTGTGTGTGTGTGTGTGTGTGTGTGTATGGATATGTATATTATATGAATACATACATATACATATGTAACAATAATTAAAGAATAAGTAATGGACTTGAAAGGGAGTTGGGAACACAAGAAGTTAGAGGGGAAGAGAAGGGTGGAGATAATGTAAATACTCATGTACAAAATTCTAAAAATAAAATTTAAATTTAAAAATGTAGTTCATAATGGAAAGTTTTAGATAATTAAAACTGGGAGCTAGGCAAACATGTACAGAGACAACATGCCTATAGAACACACATAAAGCAATATCAAGTAGCAGCTTCACTGCCTTGAGTATATTTACAAAAACAAAACAACTCTAATAACTCTGATAAGTACAAAGCAAAAAATATTAATTCTGAAGAAATAGAAGAAACTAATAAACAAAACTGCTCAGAACAGAAACAACTCCATTAAATGGCACAGCAGGAGCAGTCAACAGAAGCAAAGTCTGGTTCTTCCTCAACAGTAACAAGGTGCACAGTCTTCTAAGTTCTAGCGACCAGAAGAAGGGTACCAAGAAGAGAAGGGAAGGAGAGAGAGCGAGGAACAAATAAGCAGCTACAAGCTGAATACAAACAGGCACAAGTAAGGCTGGACAGTGATGAGAGCCAACACCAAGGGACCTGTGAAGGCCTTGTGACCCTATATAGAAGGAAAAACAGAATGGGGTGACAAAAAGCTTGGAATGCACTAATGGGAGAGGTGTGTGAACAGCAGCAGCAGGCAAGTAGATGTATTAGTGCTTCAAGGATTTTCCTAAGTAGAAAGCTGGGATTGCCTAAAATACAATCTACTTAGAATAGAATGCTTTTATTAAGAACTATTTATGTAAGATTAAAATAATATAGTAGAAGGCTGAGAGTGAATTAATTGTTCTTTTTACATTTAAATAGCTCGTTAACAGATATGAAGATATTCATTCAAAAACATTGCCAGTCATCCTCCAGAGAAGAACACTACATCCAGCTACCCGTTAGGGTCTGGGTCCTGGTTTCAATTTAAAAAGACAATTTTCAGGAGTGAAACATGCATTAGTTTGTTTAGTTTTTACTAAATAGATGTATATAAAAGCTACCAATAAATTTAGTCTATTAATTTACATTTATATATATACTTATTTACTTAAATTTGACATATTTATGAGATATTTCAAAACATTAGTAAATATTGTGAAATCAACCAAGATATAATCCTAGCCCAGCTAGGAATGCAGCTTATTGGAAGTGCACTTGCACAGCATGCACAGGCACTGGGTTCAATTCTCCACACAGAAATACTTAATAGATGCCAGCTAAAGGACTGGGGATACAGCTCAGTGGCAGAGTAATGCACAGCATTCGTGAGGACCTGAGCAGTCAATAAATAAATAACAACCTGGGTCTAAACTTTTTCCAGAACTTTTCCGTGGAGATATCTTCCCCAACAGAACTCTCAAACTATATTCAGTGAAGTTTTTGTTTTTTATATCAAGGCATTGATCACATGGTTTAATTAGAATGAAGAGAGAGGAGAGAGAGAGAGAGAGAGAGAGAGAGAGAGAGAGAGAACAAAAAGAAACAGTATTAGCATCGTTTTTAATTATTTATTTTAATTTTTTGAGATTATATAACATATTTCCTCCCTTCCTCCCTCCAAACCCTCCTATATATTCCTCCTTGCTCTCTTTCAAGTTCATGGCCTCTTTTTGTCATATATATATATATAAACTGTTCAGTCTGTATAATGTTACTTGCATGTATGTTTTAAGGTCTGACCATCTGGTATTGGATAACTAATTAGTGTGCTCTTGCCTGGAGAAGACTAATTCTCCTGTGCTCAACATTCCTTAGTTTGCTGTGGTTCCAGACAAAGATTTATGTAAATTAAGCTACATGAAAGAACGTCTAAATTTGCCTTATTGGATTAAGAAATCAAAGAGGCAAAGCTTTAAGTATTATTATGAGGATATTTCCAGATAAGATAAACTCAGGAGCCAGACCTGCCCTGAATGTTGATTGGACCAGTTCATAACTTGGATGCCAGAACTTTAATGAAAAGGTGGGAATTGAAAGCTTGCCGGGTGCCCACATGGTTTCTCTTCTCTGCTGCCTGACCTACCCAGATGTAAGCAAGCAGACTGGTTACATGCCGTCTCCATCATGGCTCAATCCATGGCTCAGATAAACCATTCTTCCTTTAAATTGCTTCTTATCAGGTAATTAGTCACAGCAGCATGAAAGTGATGTGAAGCAGATAAGAGAGTCCAGAGCAGGCTGATAAGGTACTTTTCCTTATACAGCCCTTTCCTGACACAGAACCACTTAAGACAAGGGCTGCAGCTGCTCCACACTGTTTTAATGGTGTCTTGAGCCTGCAGTCCTGCTCCTCTGGCCTTTTCTATGAGGCAACCCGTGCCAGGAGAGAAGTTACATTTAATGGCCTTGTTACTTAGTAAGTTAGAGGTGGCATTTCACACAGTGGACTTGAAAGAAATAATTTCCACTCCAGATTGATTTATCAAAAGCCTATTCAGTTGTAATCCAGGGATAAGGTTCTCCACAGACTTTTACCACCTTAAATAGACAAATACCCAAATATTTATTTAAATCACTTTTCCTAAATTACTCTCAATAGAGATTCCTAGAGACATTTATCCCTTGACATAAAGGATTCTGTAGTAATAGAATTTACAAAATCTTACACTTAAATACATGTGTAGATAAGGCACACAGACAACCAAGACCATCTTCTATAACTGTAAAGGAGTTAAAGGCTAAGGTGCACATGCAGCAAATGTGATTAAAATCAAATTACACTCCATCTTATATTGGCCTTCATCCTAAAGACAATTGGCTTCATCAACAACACTGTCATCATCAGAAAGCAATAACATGGAGAGGACATTATACTGACTCTTACAATGGCATAGTATAGTTTATATGACATCAGAAAGGAAGCCTAACCTGCACACTAAGCTATTAGCTAAGAAGACAGACAAGCAGATGCCAGATCCCAGTTTAGAAATTAGACATTAGTGATGGTCACTTAGTGTTGTATTTCTTTTTATTAGCTTGCATTAGTTGTATGAAATAGGCTTCATTATGGCTTTTTCATACACACACACATTGTACTCCCCTCTTGCTTGTGTACCCCTTACAGTCTCTTTCCTCTTCTCCAATGGATCTCTTCTAATTTCACGTCTTTTAATATTTTTTTTATTTTTAATACACTTTAAACTTTAAAATATTTTTATTTTAGTTAAAATATAATTTCATTACTTCCCTCATCCATTTCCTCCCTTTTGCCCCTCCCATGTTCTTTGCTCTCAAAATGGTAACCTCTTTTTCTTTCATTATAGTTGTTACAGAGATGATAGATGATTGATAGAAGATAGATAGATGATGATGATGATGATGATGATGATGAAGAAGAAGAAGAAGAAGAAGAAGAAGAAGAAGAAGAAGATAGATAGATAGATAGATGCTTTTGATAAGAGAAATGTGTTATTTGGCATTCTGAGTCTGGTTTGATTAACTTAATGTGATGGTCTCTAGTTTCATTTTCCTACAAATGACATACTTAGTTTTATGGCTGAAAACATGCCATGTGTGCATGTGTATGTGTCATGTTTTCTTTACTTAGTCTTCTGTTGATGGGCACCTAAGCTGATTCAATATCTTTGTTATTAAATGTGCATACTAAATTGATAGTGCACACAAATATGCAAAGAGCAGAATTTTCTACAAGGTTCCTAAATAGGATAAATATGCTAGCAGAAGTACAAATTACTGAAGTTAGAGTTAGGGTTCTGCTCTAAGCCACTGCATAAGAAACTCATAAATCCTTGTAAAATGAGATTGTCTTCCTATAAAGTCATCAGTGTAACTATCACTATGCTAAACCCTTTATTCTTCTATTGAAGCTCCTCATTTTATAGTAATAGATCACCTCAACTTTTCAAAGACATAGGGATTTATTTTCCCAAGGCAAAAAGGTGGCAGAGTCAGGAAACATCCCAGAGCGAACCATTCAAAACTCACACAACCACTGAGCCTGCTGTTTCTCACCAAAGGACAAGTAGACAGAAATGACCACAGAAAGGCACAAGTGCCTGAAGAATGGGAGGGATTTGCAATGAGATTAAAATGCAATGGGAATAGAAATTTATTTGATGGCTCTGGTGGTATCCTGGTTTTCAAGAAAAAGATCCATTTTCTGGGAGGAAAAGACAGTCAAATATGCCATATAAACAGTGCTAGAATCCAGGGCTTGAGACAGAAGATAAATTTGGATTTGAGTTGAGGATGCTGTTACATCCCTTATAATGGGAACCTGAACTACAGACATCATACTGGTTAGCTTGACCTCCTACAACAAGTAGTTTTGTGTGGCAGACCTGCTGCCACTTTTACAACCCAGGGTTCTCTTGAGTAGGGAGAAGTGAGACATATTAGCTAGACAGAGATGCCTAGACGACAAGAGGAAAGCAGAAACACAGGAAGGACAGCCTCAGGAGGGCCTGGGTCTTCATCCACCAGCCCTGAACTTTATTCCAAAGGGCTTTTTATCATAATGCCAAGAGGAGGAGCAAAAGACTTCCCCCTTGCTCAATACAGCCACGTGTAGACCCTTCCAAACACCTGATACTCAGTCCAATTGTCCAATCATCCTCTTCATGCAGACCTGTTGGTCAAAGCCACCAGGAAACTCAGATGGGCTCCAGCAGTTTTGTAACCAAAAGTAACAAACCACAAACCAGAGAGAGGGGGAAGTGGGGATAGGGGAAGGGAGGGAGGGAGGAAGGGAGGGAGGAAGGGAGGGAGGGAGAGAGAGAGAAAGACAGAGAGAGAGAGACAGAGACAGAGAGAGACAGAGACAGAGAGAGACAGAGACAGAGAGACAGAGAGAGTGAGAGAGCGTTATGCTTTGGATTATTTATCTTAAAAATTACACTGAAGTTTTTATTACTGTAACTACTGGTGAACTCAAAAGCAACTGTTCCAACACTTGTTTCAAATCTAGTGGTGAAGAAATCAGGAATCAAGAAGGATTAGTAAGCAGGCCCAGGGGTGATACTTGGGTCAGCCACTAATACCGAAACCCAAGAACAGACCCACACTACAGCTGCAGCACACATAGAATGTTTTCTTCTTTTAAATCACATAAAAGTCACTTAAAATGTATAAAACATATCAAAACTCTGCTTCTTCAGGAAATATCTTTGCAAAATCTAGCATGTGACTAACACACACACACACACACATCTTATGGGCAAGGTAACCCTGGATCAGAAAAGTGAGTGCAACAGCCAGAGTCTCTGGAATGATCTTCAGCTCTAGAATGAAGCGTTCTCCAGAAGAAATAGTAGTGACATTTAAGAGACAGGAGACAGACACCGACCAACATTAAATCTATGTGAAACTAAAATGATAAGTCAGAAATGAAGGCATTTTGAAAATGAGATGAAAGCAAGCACAGAGCTCTGCTGCTTCTTAGCGTAGATTGAGTACCTGATATCCCAAGTGCTTGGAACATAAAGAATTTTAGATTCTTTGTAGATTCTGGAATATTTGCATATCCATAAGAAGATATATTGGAGATGAGATGCAAGGTTAAGCAACAAATCCTTCTCCACAAAACCTAGAGTATTTTTATGGTATTTGTGTGTATGTATGTAATTCTGTGCATGAAATAAAATTTCATGGAATGGAATTTTCCACTTGTGCTGTCATATAATCACCTGTTTGAATTCTGGATCATTTTGAACAGACGTTTAGATTACAAATGCTCAACCTATGCTATTTTTCCATAATTTACTAAAGACTGACTGAACATGTACTTTGCAACCATCACCCCATAACTGACAGAACTGTAATGACATAATCTTCACATTACAAAAAATGGTTGATGAAATAGGACATTTCCTGAGTCCTCATATGTACAGGAATTGGTTCTCAGGTTTGTATTTTAAGAAGTTCAATGACTATAACTTCCTGTTTGGTGAAATTCAGGAGGAAATAGCTGTTCTTTCTAAATTCATAGGAAAAACGTTAAAAAAAAAAAAAAGGAAAAAAAAAGCCAGGTTAATGTTGAATCTCAAAATGAAACTTGGACTTCTCCTTTACCCAGTGCTAACCACACTGTGTTTACCTAATGATTTTACTAATATGACATTTGTGCTAGAAAAGGTAAAAATAAATTATGATAATTATGATAACAGCTCTTCAATATTTTTCTTTTTACTTGTTTATTTTATATTTCTTTCTAAACCTAGTATACATTACCCATAACATTTTAAAAAGAAAATGGGGAAAGAACAAATATTATAAAAGGATTTAATCAGTAAAAATCACCTATTACCATAATGACAATTTATACATTTTACATTGACTATCATAAAGATCTTCTTCATGGACTAACCCATAGTTTAGACACCCTTATCAAACAGTATTCAACATAATGACATCTTGCCTAAGAACCCTTGACAGAAACATTTTTATGGTTTTACTGAAAATTTTCTATCTAATGTAATATTTCAAACTTCCATGAAAGATCATTTCCTGCTTTCACATCAGCATAAATCACAAGATACATTTTAAATTATTTCATTATATATAAATATGTTTTAGTTAAAATACAATTATATCACTTCCTCCCTTCTATTTCCTCTCTCCAACTTCTATGTCCTTTTCTCATGCCCTTTCAAACTGATGGCCTCTTTTCCTTTGTTTACTATTATTACAAATATATGTAGAGAAGTACAAATATATAAATGTAACCTGTTGAGTCTATTTTTGTTATGTGTATATGATTTCAGGGCTCAAAACCTCATACTGGATCACCAGTTAGGAGGCTCATTCTGAGGAAGACCAATTGTCCCTCTCTCAATAGTCATTAGTTGGCCATAGTCCTTTATCTTGGGGGTGGGAACCCCATCAGATTTCACTCTCTCTCTACATTAGCATATCTATTGATAATGTCATTGTTAGGGTCTTGTGTAGGCAGCCATTTCTATGAGATACAATCTCACTAGAGACTTCCTCCTTCTCTGGCTCTTACAATCTTTCCATCCCTCTTTTGTGATGTTCCCTGAGTCTTAAGTGCAGGAGGATGTGATTATATTTTATTTGGCTTGTCCTTCTCATATTCATCTCCTGTTACTACAAAACCACTTCTAAAAGACACTGTAAATAGCAAATTCCACCTATGTATGATGCTGGTTACTAGTCCTAGGAGATACTTCCTCATCTCAAACCATTTCAAGGATATATCTTAAAGACTATCTTCTCACCACTACTTAAGCTGGTTAATTTTCAGTACTGTAATTCAGAATACCAAGTAGTAATCTGAACTGTGTTATCATCATGGCTCATCACTAACTTTTATCATTAAGGTAACAAAATCAAGCTGTTTTGGGAGAACTGGTAACCTGTGTACAAATATTCTTCTGAAAAATAATAGGAATGTAAAAGGAGCTATAGATGGTAACACAATACATTCCTAAAATAGATAGATGATAAATAATGGATTAATAGATAGATATATATGTGGAAACCCACAACTGACACAGTTTCCCAGTTTGAATCTGAAGTCTATTCTGAGTCAATAGAGTTCAAGCTTGTTTGCCCCAAGGCTGTGAGAAAGTTCTAATTAACCCACAGAGTCTCCTTGAAGGGCTGTGAGAAAGTCCTGATTACCCTGAAGAATCTCCTTGAAGGGCTGTGAGAAAGTTCTAATTAGCCCATAAGAGGGAACACACTATCTAGCTAGATGCAAGCTGCTGATGCCTTCCAGAGGTACACTGAGATAGAAAATGAAACTGCCTGTTCCTTAGTGCAAGGCAGGATAGATAGTGGTTGAATGCCTGTGCTGTGCATTGTTCTACCTCTGTCCTTCAAGACTGTATATAAACTGGCTGTGAAATAAACTCGGGGCTGTCTGGCATTGCTGTCCAGTATTGACCGGCAGACCTCTAGACTCTTTTCTGTCTTCTTCATTATCTCTTCAATCTGCATGCCCCTACCCAGATACCCAGCTGACTGTTGGCAGGCCCGACATATAGAGAGGATAGATAGATGATGATGATGATGATGATGATGATGATGATGATGATGATAGATAGATAGATGATAGATAGATGATAGATAGATAGATAGATAGATAGATAGATAGACAGACAATGGTATCTTTTGTAACTTAGTGTAGTATACTATTTTTAACTTACATATATGAGCTAACTTAAGTTATATGGGGCATAGAAAAAAAGTCTAAAATTAGTGAGACAATTAGTATTATCTCTCAAAAAAAAGTCACTTCCAGCCTGTATGGAATTTTATCAACACTCTAAAGTTTTAAGTTTAATAAATTTTAAAAGAATCAGCAGATTTTTATTATGTCTTCAGATTGCTTTAAGTATAATATATTAAAGAAAATTTAAATCAACAAGAAAAGAGTAAAGAGAAAGATTAATGATATCACTGTATCTCTTTAAATACTTTTTGAACAATTACAGTAGTCATCAATCTGATTACAGGAGTTGGCTAGTTCAGGTACCCTTTCCACTAGGAGTCTTAGCTGGGGTGATCCTTGTGGATTCCTGGGAGTTTCCCTGACAGCAGGTTTCTCCCTAACCCCCAAATGCCCCCCACATCAATACAGCTCTTTCATTAATATCCCATCTCCATCCTACCCCCAACCTGCCAAACCTTATCCCTCATGTTCCCATTCCCTCTCCATACTCCCAGTTTACCCAGGAGATCTCTTCTATTTCCACCTCCCAATTGGTGACTACCCTAATTATCATCAGAGAGCGTTCATCCAGTAACTGATGGAAGCAGATGTAGAGAGATCTATAGCCAAGCATTGGGCCAAGCTCAGGGAGTCCTGTTTAGGGATTGTACAAGCCAGGGGGTCAAGATCATGATAGGGGGTACCCACATAGACAGCTGACCTGGGCTCTTGAGAACTCCTGGACTCTAGATGGACAGCTAGGGATCCTGCATGGGACCAACCTAGGCCCTTTACATGTTTGTGACAGTTGTGTAGCTTGGTTTGTTTGTGGGGCTCCTAGCATTAGGAACCTATTTCACATGATGAGTTGCTTTGTCTAGCCATAATGCATGGGAGAGGAGCTTGGTCCTGCCTCAACTTGATGTGCCATGCTTTGTTGACATCCATGAGAGGGGTGCAGGATGGAGCAGAGGGGAAAAGAGGGGAAGGAATGGGAGGAAAGAAGGGAGGAGAACTGAGGTCAGGATGTAAAGTAAGTAGAAAAATTTAATTAATAAAAAAACAAAAAAATGGATAGTATATTATAAAGTTAAACTAAAATTCAATTTAGAATCAATTTTCTGAGCAGCCTACACATATCTCAGGAACTTGATTATTTGCTGCCAAGTGTTCCAGCATGAAGAACCAGAATCCAGCATGTGACATTGCTGTCTATAATAGGATCATCCAAATGCTTTCCCCACCCTTCATCAAGGTAAGGTCACTCAGCAATGGGAACACTTACACAGAGCCAGGGATCATTGGGGCAATGTTCTTGAAGCTAGCCACTGAATCACATTCCTAAATTAGGCTGTAGATATGTAAATCCTCTGTGGTGTTACCTGGTGCTAAGAGTTATGAACACAACAGCTGACAAACCTGAGCCTTTTGGATATGTTATGTAACTTGTTCAGTAGAAGTATTAAATTCTTTGCTCCATCTAAGGCTACATATATATGGTTAACTTAAGCTGTCTGAGCTATTACATTTAGATCAAGCACTTTCAGAGGGAATACATACACATACTGATGTCCAACTGTGGGACAGGAATTGATAAAAAAAAAAAAAAATTACTTGGCTGTGGCTTTTCTGGCCTCAGCTCCAATGGAGCTGAACACTGCACATGACCAGAGCTGCAAGCAGCTGGAGTTACATGTGGCCAGACTGCTTGTGGGCTGACAAAGCCCCTGTATTCCAGTTTCATGGCTTAGGCCAGAGCATGTGGCCAGACTTTTTTTAAAGGGTGAAATTAGTTAAGAGAGAATTTTTTTCCACATTAAAAAATGGGTAATATTTTTACAAAGGAAGGAATTTTGTCTCTGTTTGATAACTCATTAGACAGTCTGAAAATGAAACAATTAAATTAGAGGATAATTAATGTTTATGGTATGCATGTAACATCAATTATGAATATTATTTGTTTAATCGTCTTTATTTTAGTATTAAAATGGTTGATCAACTTAAGTGACAAGATAAAAACTTTAGAAAAACCTGTTAAAATGAATCATAGAAAAATTCAGACCCAGACAGGAGAATTTAAAGGTGAACCTAACTCATTATTGACTTTAGAAAAACATATTAAAATGAATTATACAGAAATTCAGAACTAGACAGAAGAATTTAAATGTGAAATTATTTCAGGATTGAATTATACAGTTACAGAGAGAGAGCCTGTTTTCAAACAACCAAACTTAATCTATCTGGTAACCTTATAGCAACTACCTGCTCAAGGACTTGTACAAGCTAATTGGACTCTATTGGAAATGTTAGATTTAAGGAGATTTAAAGAAGTTATAGTCTCACATGGAATGTATTCTCCATTTGTAAAGCAGATATTAAACTCATGGTCAACTTATAATAGAATTGTCCCTCAGGACTGGAAAGAATTAGTTACAGTTGTCCTAGAAGCCAGGGCACAATTACAGTGAAGAACATGGTTCAAGAGGAGGCTAAAACAATAGAACAACAATGTAGGACTAGAGATGTAGAAATTTCCCAGGATCAGTTTCTTGGAAAAGTAGAATACACTGATATGTAAACACAACGTTTATATGATAACCAAACTTTAATTCTATGCCACATGGCAATCATGAATGCATGGGACAGAATTGTGGAAGCAGGAAAGAAAATTGAATCATTTACAAAAGTTATACAGGGCCCCAGAGAATCCTTCATGGATTTCTTACAAAGGCTGTCTTCAGCAATAAATAGAATGATACCAAATTCTGAAGCCAGACAGATAATAATTGAATCTTTGGCTTTTGAGAACATGAATGCAGCATGCAAAAATATAATCAGGCCATTAAAGGCAAGATCTGCACCCTTGGAGGATTGGATCAGGGACACAATTTAATATTGAGTCTCGTGCCCATGATGAGATATGGACAGGAGAGGTGATTTTAAAAGCTTTGAGGAAAAATAATGTCAGATGTTTTAGTTGTGGTAAACAAGGTCATTTGAAAAGGGAGTATAAACAGGGCATTCATAGAAACAATATTTGTTCAAGGAACAATGGCAACAGAATGCCCCTCCCTTCTGGAGTATGAAGAAGGTGTGGTAAGGGTAAACATTGGACTAATAAAAGTAGATCAATAAGGGACAGACAAGGTAATCCTTTGCCTCTATCCTCAGGAAACTCCCAGAGAAGCCTCATGCGGGCCCCCACAGCAAATTAAGTTCAGACCTTTCCTGCCATCATAGAAGAAATTAAATAACCAAATGCCTATTGGAATAAACCAGGCTGCTCAGGGTGATAGAACAGCTGTAGCAGAGAGAATAGGAAATTCAGGAGAAACCATAAAGCAAATTTTTTGGCAAACTTCTATAAATGAACAAAGACTAAAATTAAAAATATGAATAAATGACATTTTCTTGGAAGGTTTATTAGACAGAGGTGTGGATGTTACAATAATTGCACAAGAATTTTGGCATCCACATTGGCCTCTTCAGGAGGTAAATGTTCAGCTGTTAGGGATTGGAGCACTATCTCAAGTGAAATGGAACTAAAGATGGCTTGAATGTATAGATTCAGGACAGAGAGGAAAATGAAAGTTATATGTTGCTAATATAGCTATGAACTTATGGGGCCATGATCTATTACAACAATGGAATACTCAGGTTAACATTCCTCCAACCCCAGAAACAAGCATAAACTAACACATGTTTCTGAGAAAAATATTAGGATGTATTATAAAGAACAGTCACCAGCCATCCAGATTGTACAAGAACAAGGCACAACAACTGCTCATCTTTTAAAAACACCAGCAGCTCTACCTTTAAAATGGTTAACACACAGGCTGTATGGTTCCAGCAATCACCTTTAACAACAGGGAAATTGTAGGCTTTAGAAGAGTTGATATAAGAGCAGTTAAATGCTCAACATATTAAAGAATCAACCAGCCCTTGGAATTCTTCTGTATTTGTTAATAAAAAAAAAAAAATCTGGCAAATGGAGAATGGTAACAGATCTTAGAGCAATTGACAAAGTAATTGTTGTGATATTAAGGTCATATAGAGTGATAACTAATCCTAGATAAAAGGCTTCCTACACATGTTTTTGTGTTGAGGTCTCTATTAGTTTTCTGCAGGGAATCATGACCAGGCCTAACAGCAAATTTGGAGTTTCCAGAAAGATGATGAGGCCCCACAATGATGAATCCATGTGGACAATAATAATCCCACTAAGCTAACAAACATCATCAAAAGATGAGTTTTGGACTACAAACTGCTCAGAACAATTTCAAGATGGCTAGCTGAGATGACCCAGCTTCACAGACTATTTGAGCAAGGACTTGAGATAAGCCCTACACTTTTGCATTATGCAGAGACTAGACAACAAGTGATACAGCTACCACTCTGGAACTTGACAATTAAAGATGTCTTCACCCACAAACAGCAGGAAGTAATTTTAAGAACATGACACCCATATTCCCAAGAGGTGTGGAGGGTGGTTTTTGGTTTCCCAATGGGTTAGTTTGGGATAGTTTGTCATTGTTTAGAGGGGTTGGTTATAAGTTGTTGCTTTTAATGATGAAGAAAGGGGCTAAACAAAAGAGATTAGATTTAAGGTTCTTGTTTGAAAAAAAGAAAAGTAAAAAGAGGATATAGATAAGAGGTAGATTATTGAATATACTCTGAAAAAAAGATATATAGAGATGATTGAATAAAGAGTAGGTTATTGAATCTACTCTGAAAAGAAAAAAAGAGGATATAGGCATGATATAGATAAAAAGGTAGATTATTGCATCTACTTTTAAAAGACAACTACTAGTTTTAAATACTTTACATTGGATTGGATTTTTATATATTGTATACAAATTATATATATTGAGATTGATATTGTTAGAAAATACTATATGTATATTTCTAATCTTCTTCAGGATATTATACAATATAGTTAATTTAACAATGTAATGCAATTTTCTAATCTTTGAATGTTATTATTACCAACTATTATGATAAAAAGAAATGAAAATTAGTAGTTAGGACAACGGAACTTGTAATCATATTCAGTATGTTTTCAAGGTCAAGCAGAGATATATTTTAGATAGACAGGTCATCTTCAAACCCTTCAGAGATCTACAGAATATGGCATTTAGAATGTTTTAATAACTTAGATTTTTTTTCTTTTTTATGACTATGAGACATGTCTGCTCCTAGAAGCACCAATCTACTTCAGAGAAGATATGGGCATTGAATAAAATGCATATAGAGTTATCTTTCATCGTGGCAAAAATTAGCCACTGGGCAACAAAGTGCCCTCAAATTGACTGCTGACAGTATGCTATCCAAAATGGACAAACAGGACACAAAACAAAGGACTACCAATCCTTGCCAAGACACATGTGGCTGCAGTTTTGGCAACATGTGTCCTCTGAGGCTAGGACAATATAGCACCATTTCTGAAGTAGCTTTGCAATCCAGAAAAGGTACAGTGTCCTGGTGTGAGATGTTCTTTATGGCAAATGTGTTGCTCTTATTGGTTAATAAATAAAACACTGATTGGCCAGTAGCTAGGCAGGAAGTATAGGCAGGACAAGCAGAGAAGAGAATTCTGGGAAGTGGAAGACTGAGGCAGAGAGACACTGCCAGCCACCACCATGACAAGAGATATGTAAGGTACAGGTAAGCCACAAGCCATGTGGCAAAGTATAGATTAATAGAAATGGGATAATTTAAGATAAAAAGAAGCCTGCCACAGCCATACAGTTTGTAAGCAATATAAGTCTCTCTGTGTTTACTTGGTTGGGTCTGAGAGGCTGTGGGACTGGTAGGTGAGAAAGATTTGTTCAGACTATGAGCCAGGCAGGACCAGAAAAACTCCAGCCATAGTGTCCCTCTCTTTGAAGGCAGCTGAACAGGCAGTGGACCAGTAGCTTCTGATGTGCAGTGGAACAGTGCTGAAACAATTATTCTTGAAAGAGTAACTAGGCTGATAGAGTCTAACCTCTCAATGGTAGACTGGCATTTAGTAAAGTAGATGAAGCCACCCATAAGCCAAGAAGAATGGGATGCCAAGATGAAGCCACCCACAAACTGAGAAGAATGGGTAGCTGAATTCCAAAAACAACAACAATTTGCACAATTTAAAATCCTGAATCATGACAGGTAGAATTCAAGTTTATCTGGTACATGGAATACTCACACAAAATTGTGAGGTCAAGCTATGGGCCTTGCATATATCCTACTTCACACATGATTCTGTCAGTGCTAAGCCTGTAGCCTGAAAATGATGCCACAATGTGCAGAGAAACCTTGGGTGACTGTCCAGGCAGCTGGCTGTTTCTGTTAACTTACATTTTTTTCCTTTGGAAGTTGCTTGTTTGCACTTCCTGTTTTACTAGATAATATTTCCTTCTCAGGTCTCTGAAAGAGTTGAAGATTAGATAGTTGTAGTTACATTTTTTCTTGTTATGAAATTCAGAAAAGAAACTCACTAAGAGGTGTTAAGTGTATAAGTTTAAAAGACATCATAAGATAGTTTTCTGTTGGTAATATAAGTTAGGATAGAAAGTGAATTAGGTACATTTTGGAAACACCAAAATAGAATAGATAATGGAATATTTTCTCTGAATTTGTCAAATGCAAATGTACTAGACATTGCTGACATATTTATTGCTTATATATTATATAGTAATTGTACTTATTGTATATAGGTTTTTATATTAGTTATAACTTTTTACATTTTTTTATTTTCATTAGACAAAAATATTTTGTCTAATAAAATATTTTTATTTGTGCTGAAACATGGTGATATTTTATTTGTGCTTTGATAAATAAAGCTTGCATGGAGATCAGGGGGGAAAGGCCAGCCATATTAAGTAAACAAAGTCAGGCAGCACACACCCTTAATCCAATCATCTAGCAGTCAGGGTCTCTGTGTGTTCAAGGCCATACTAGGGAACAGAGCCAAGCATGGTGACATATGCCTTTAATCTCAGTACCAACCATAGAGATCTGGAGGTCTGTACAGACAGGCAGTGACAAGGAATTGAGGTAGGTGGGCTAAGAGCCAATGAAAGGGCAGAAAAGCAAAGCATATAAAGGCATGGGTAGACAGGAAGTAGCTCACATTTGGAAGTGGCAGAGCTGGTGAGGTAAGGTTGGCTGATAGCTATTCCTATTTCCCTGATCTCTCTAAGGTTTTTAGCCCTATATTTGGCTCCATGTTTTTTATATAATAACACCATTTGGAAATTCATCTACAACATACATATATTTTTATTGTAATCCTACTACGTAAATACCTACCATAGTCAAATGCAATGTTATTTATCATGGGCTACAAATAATATTAAGACAAAAGAATAAAACAAAGATTATCTTAAAATAGGTATGTTACAAAAAATGACACTGTCTTTTTAAATTTCCTCTTATTACAATAGGTTTATTAAATTGCATTGTGTTGTCTCTGAAATATTCTACAACACATTTTGAAATATGGCTCTTTACTTTATCTGGGAGGTAAGACTTAAAGACTGATACAGTTCTTTCATCATCTTTATTTTCTTGTTGGTCATGTACTTAGTTTCAGCTTCTTTTCACCAAAGCTTTGAATGTGTCTGCTCAGAACTATCTTATAGTCTAATAAAGACCACACTGAAGATGCTAAGGGTATGTATAATTTCTAACACTCACTGAAAGGAGTATCACATTCAGTGATATACAGACTCCACTGGATAAAACAAGCATGAATTCCTGTGCTTGATGATGATTGTGATGACAATATATTTTATTATCTTCTTTAAAAGTAGGTGATGCTAAAGGATTCTTTGTTCTAATCAGGGATAGTATTATAAAATTTTGATTTAAAGGGAAAGAATGGTTTGGGAATTCTGCCATTCAGTCTAATCACCAATAGAATTGAGCGGGTTGGCCCAATGGGCATGGTCTTCTATGAAGATATGTGACCCTTTAAGAAACTGAGGAGGAGGGTCCCTTTCCTCTTTTTGGGTGGTGTAAGGCTTCCTGATGCCACAGCTGGGTGACTTTGGACTTTCCCCCATCTCTCTGTGATGGATGAAGAAGCTGCTAAGGCACTTCATTCTGTTTCTGTGAGTATATTGTATTAATTTTATCCTTTAAGAAATCTGTCCTGATCCAAAACTTCTATGGTCTGCTACAATATTTGGCACCCAATATAGGGTTAACCCAATGCCTGTGTTCATGGCCTGGCCAGCCTGTGTAGCCTATCACTGGGTTCTGGCCTTTTCCTGTGCCAACTGCACCAGAGCTTTCTACCTGCCACATACTGTCTGGGCATTTGTCACCAAAAACTTCCTGCAGCTACCTAGGTCCTGCAGCTGGCTGATTTTAAAATCCTTGTATGCATGCACTGGCTTCACCCGTAGCCAAATTTTCCAGGGTGTAATCAACTGCCTTGCATTCCCACTTCTCCAGGAAAGGGCTCCTTCTGCTACAGACACCCCAGATAAGTTCTGCCTGAAGCACGCTGGCTAGCCCAAAACCCTGCACAGCCTGCTGCACTCATAAACTCCATTTTTTTTAAAATCCCTGCTACAGAAAATGGAGCTGCCACATGCACACAGCTGCTGCACCTACAAGCAATTGTAGCCAAGACAGGTGCTGCTTTCCCTGTATCTCCTGGTTCTGCCTGAAGCACACAAATTCAGCTTCCAGTTTGAGCTTTGTGGCACCACCCTGCACCAGCCCACCCAGGGCCATCCTCATGAGCCCAGCAGCTGGGAGCAGAGCTATCCTATTGGCCAGCAGTTTCTGACACCACCACCCTCATGATCCCCATGCTAGAGCATCACTCTACATCCTCCTCCCCAACCATACAGGTCTGGGCCAGCTGCTTTGTGCATTTACTCAAGGTCTAAAACAGAAGCATTCACTCACCAGCTGGTCCAGCTACTTTGAGCATTCACTCAAAATGCTGAGCCTGAGTGACCTTGACACACCTGCTCAAATATCAAATTAAATCTACCACAATTATTCAAGGATCTGACCTGCAGTAAATAAACTCTTAAAAGGTAAACTAATAAACAAACAAATAACAAGTAATTAATTAATTTTAAAAATGGAAGAAGGGGGTAAAAGGATAAAGGGGAAGGACAACCTTAAAAACCTTTCCTAGGTCAACAGCTATGAATATCACAATGCAAGTGATTAGGTCCCTGCTCATTGCTACTCTGGCTGAGATGCCAGAAGAATTTACTGAAGAGATAAATAACCTAGCTGGGATCTATATAATTTCAGTCATAATTGTTACTGGTCTGGTAACTGATATCTTATCCTTTTAAAAAGCAGTTTGATAACAGTTTTGAAAGTGTGAAATTGACTGAAAAAAATCCAGACTTTGAAAATTGAGAAATTGTTTGAAAGGCTACAGGTCTTGGAATATAATATACAAGCCTTACTGATATTCATCAAAGAGGATAAAACAGCTTCGGCTGACAAGCTAAAAACTTTAGAGATATTTATAATTGAGGAGAACAAAAAGGTAACTGATAATATGTGAGCTTTAGAACAGCTTACTACTCAGAAGATACAAGCCCTGCAAGAGGCTACTACTGATAAATTCCAAACCTTAGAAAAAAATATTAGAACTGATAATAAAAACATTCTGACACAGAAAGGAGAATTCGGAGAAGAACCAACCACACCATTACCTCATAGATTACTGAAGAATGGTCTAAGGTTATTACTACACCACCCATGATTTGTCCTAGTACCATTTATGAAAGGCAATGAAGTGACAAGTATCACCAAAGATATACAGAAGATAAATGGGATTATATACAAATTTTAGATTTAAAGAATATTGAGGAAGCAATAGTTTCCTATGGTATGCATTCAGCATATGTGAGGTAGATGTTGAATATATGATACTCTTAGAACAAAATTATTCCAAAAGGACTGGAAACAATTAGTCACAGCAGTAATAGAATATGGTCCTCAGCTAGAATGGAGCAGGTGGTTGAGAGATTTCCCAGAATCAAATACTTGGTGAAGGCAGGTATGCTGATATAAACAGTCAGGCTACATATAATAAACACACCTTTTCTCTGTTCTATATAGTTGCCTTAAATGCTTGGGACAAGATTCAAGAATCTGAAAAGAGGACCAAACATATATTAAAGTTATATAAGACCCAAAAGAACCCTTCACCGACTTTTTGCAAAGATTGACTTCAGCTATAAATAGAATATCAGAACCAGAATCTAGATGAGTACTGATTCAATCTTTGGCTTTTGAAAATGCTAGTTTATAATGCAAAAGGATAATTGGGCCTTTAAAGATCAGATCAGCACCCATAAAAGAATGGATCCAACACATGGTCAATATTGAGTCTCTTGTCTATGATAATGATTGGGTAGGAGAGATGATTTCCAAAGGCATAAGGAAAAAAATAAATGCCAAATGTTTTAATTGTGGAAAACAAGGTCATCACAGAAGAAATAGTAGGCATAGCATTCCTAGAAACAATGTTTCTTCTAGGAATAACTCAAAAAGAAGGCCCAACCTTTTGGATTACACAGAAGATATGTCAAAGGCCAACATTGGGTCGATGAATGCAGATCAAGCAAGGACAAGCAAGGCAACCCTTTACCCTCAGGAAATGCCTTGGGGGACCTCTTACAGGCCTCCGTGGCAAACTTGGTTCAGTCATTCCCTGTCACTGTGGGAGAACTTCTCCCCAGAACAATTAAAGGACCTAGTCCCTATGGAAAAAAAAACATACTTCTCTGGATGATACAGTAGCTTTAGAATATGGAACAAAAGTTCCAGGAAAAATAAAAAATGAATATTTTGGCACACTTCAATAAATGATCAAAGACCAAGGCTAAGGGTACAAATAAATGACAGTTTCATTGAAGGTCTTCTAGACATAGGGGCAGGTGTAACTATAATTATGCCAGAATCAAGGAATCCAAATTGACCTCTTCAGGAGGTAGATTTTAGTATTTTAGGGATTGGAATTTTATCTCAGGTTAAACAAAGTACAAGATGGGTTGAATGTTTAGGGCCAGAAGGGCAGAAAGGAAAATTGAAGCCATATGTGGCTAATAGCAATGAACTTATGGGTCTGTGGTTTGTTAGAGCAATGCAATACCCAGATTTACATTCCAAAAATGTCAGAAATAAATCATAAACTATAATATGTTTCTAGGAAAAGTATTAAAAGGTATTATAAAGAACAGTTACTGACCACTTAGGTTGTACAAAAACAGGGTGCCACAGCTCTTGATCTTTTAGAATTACCAACAACCCTACATTTAAAATGGTTAACTGAAAAATTAATTAATTAATTAATAATTAATAAATAAATAAAATGGTTAACTGGGTAGAACAATGGTCTTTGTCAGAAAAATTACAGACCTTAAAACAGCTGGTATAGGAGCTGCTAAATGCTTAACACATTGAAGAATCAACCAGCCCTTGGAATTCTCCTGTATTTGTTTAAAAAGAAATCTGGAAAATGGAGAATGCTGACAGATTTGAGAGCTATAATGTAATTCAGCCAATGGACTCTTTACAGTCTGTAATTCCTGTGACCTCTCTCTTACCTAAAGGATGGCCTATTATGGTTATTGATTTAAAAGACTGTTTCTTCACTATACTACTACAAGAAAATGATAAGGAAAAATTTGCCTTCACAGTGCCTACTTAACTAATTCTCAGCCTGTTATAAGATATCAATGGAAAGTTCTTCCATAAGGGATACTAAATAGCCCTATCCTGTGCCAATATTTTATATAAAAACCATTAGAAATAGTTCATGTACAGTTTACTAATTCTATAATTTACTATTATATGGACAATATCTTATTAGCTGATTCAAATATAGATAGACACTTTAGAAAAATGTTTGAGGAAGTAAAGGAAGTTTTGCCTTGCTGGGGATTACAAATTTCCCCTGAAAAAAATACAAAAAGGAGATTATATTAGCTATTTAGAATATACAATAGGACTACAAAAAATAATTAACTTCAAAGGTACAAATTAAAAGAGATCAATTACAGACTCAATAACTTTCAAAGATTGCTAGGAGGCATTATCCATCTATGGCACACTATTGAAATAACAACTCAAGAACTGAGTAATTTGTTTCAATCCTTAAAAGGTGACAAGGAATTATAAAGTCCCAGAGAATTATCAGTGGAGGCTGAGGCAGAATTGACTTTGATGGGAAATAAATTATAGGATGCACATGTGGATTATTTAGATTTGGAGCTTGATTACATTCTGGCTATATTACCCTCTATGCATTACCCAACAGGGATTTTAATGAAGAGGGAAGATATTATAATGGATATTTCTACTACACAGAGTGAAAAATTAAAGACATATGTGGAAAAGGTTTCTGAGTTGACTCTAAAAGGAAAATTAAGGCTTCATCAATTGACAGCAATGGACCCAACAGAAATTGTAGTACTTTTTACTAATGCTGAAATTTCCTCTTTGTAGGCAGAAAATAAAAATTGGCAAAGAACTTGGAGTAACTTTTTGGGATAGATTAACAACAGATATCTCACAGAAAAAGACTTCAATTCATACAAAGAACCAGTTGGGTCCTTCCTCATATTGTATGGGGAATGCCAATAATTGGAGCACCTACATTCTATACTGATGCAAATAAATCAGGAAAGGCCAGTTACAAATCAGGAAATTTAAGTAAAGTGTTTCAAAGATCTTATGATTCTGTTCAAAAGTCAGAATTATATGCTATTCTCATGGTATTGATGGATTTTACATAATATCTTATTATAGTGATTGAGTCTTAATATTCAGAAAGAGCTCTTTTACACATTGAAACTACTGAACTTACTACTGATGAATCAGAATTAACTCTGATATGTATACAATTACAGTAAACAGTGAGGAATAGGAATCATATATATATCACATATCAGACCTCATACAGGTCTGCCAGGCCCTCTAGCACAAGGTAATGATAAAAATTGATCAATTATTAGTAGGGAATATGCTGGAGGCCTCAGAATTTAATTTTAAAAAATGACCATGTCAATACCAAGGGTTTAAAAAGGGATTTTTTTTTTTACATCACTTGGCAACAAGCCAAGAAAATTATTAGCAAATTTCCTACTTGTTCTATGTATAATCAAACTCCATTTCATGCAGGAAGTAACACAAAAGGTACTCAAAGGAATGAAATTTGGCAGATGGATGTATTTCATTTTGCAGAATTTGGAAAAATAAAATTTGTACATCACGCTATAGATACATATTCAGGATTTCAATGGGCAATGTCTTTGAGGTCTGAAAAGGCTGATTCTGTAATTACACAGCTATTAGAAGTCATGGCCATCATAGTAATACCTGTAAAAGTTAAGACTGACAATGCCCCAGCATGTCTTTATTATAAAGATGAGACAGGTTTTTTTGCATATTACAATATAAAGCATATTGTGTGTATACCATACAATCCAACAGGACAAGCAGTTATAGAAAGATCTAATCACACTATAAAAGAAATGCTAAACAAGCACAAAGGGGTAGCAAAGACCCCCAGAGATAGATTATATAAATCCTCATTAACTCTAAATTTTCTAAAAGTTAATGAGAGACATTAGACAATAGAAAAGACTACTAAGTTAAATCAGCCTGTGTATTTTGAAGATGAGTTAACCTCAGAATGGAAACCAGGATATGGGTTTCATTGGGAATGGGGTTTTGCTTTTGTTTCCACGGGAGAAAAAAAGCTATAGATACCATCAAAATTAATAAAGATTTGATTTGAACAGAAGAGACCTCTTGATTAGGAGAAGTAATTGTTCATCAACCAATGTGGTGATTCATGACAAAAGGAAAAATTCAACAAATTAGGGTTGGGCAGGGTTCTGCTTTTGTCTTTACGGGAGAATAAAAATAACCATCTTAAGGACATCAAGTACCTTGGACAGATAGACATCTAAGGAAGAAGGGAGAACTACCCAATAAAATTACCAAGAAAAGAAACAATCTGGCATGATGGTATAATTTATTCTACAGGGTAAAATCTCTTTGCCTCTCAAAATATTTATTGTTACAACTCAGTTAAAAACTAAAGATGGCTTTGGAGTTAGAGTGTGGCTCTCGGCTTCTCTAAACCTAACCATGTTGTTAAAAGAAAATTCAGAGTCTCTGTCTTTTATCAGAAGAGCCACCTGGTATGGGACAGATGAAAACTACAATCCAGGGACTATTGTCACAAATCTCATTCCCCCTTAAATTTAATTTGACTCTTTAAAATTTTTCTTTAGGTATATTACTAGTGTAAACATTAAACTTTTCATTTTGATATTAATGATGTTTAATCTTTCCACAGGGAACAGTAAATTTTCTAACAGTGATCTCCAAGAAGTCTCCAAGAGGATGCTGGAGCCCCACAACAATAATTCTACCTGGATTACTATGATATCATTAAACAAAAGAACACCACCCTAAGATCAGCTTTGAACTACATACTGCTCAAGACAATTTCAAGGTGGCTAGCTGAGATGGTCCACCCTCTTGCATCACTCCAGCTGAACTTCAGATAAGCTTTACCCATCACTCAGAGACTGACTACAAATGTTGCAGCTAGTTCTCCTAAGCCTTAAACATTGTTTTAGTGTTTATAGGGTTCCCTAAAGACACTGTCATCCCTGAGACAGCAGTAATTAATTCTAAGAACACAATGCCCATTCTCCCTATAAGTGGGGTGGGTGGCATTGGGATTTTTCTCAAGGTTATAGATAATTATCATCTGTAAAGGGTTGGTAATAAACTGTTATAAGGTTGGGGGTAAAACAATAGAGATTAAACTCAGGGATCTCATTTGGGGAAAAAGGGGGAGGGATAGGTATGATAGGATTAAAAGGCAGACTATCAGTTTTAAATAATTTTCATTGGTATGGATTCTTGTATATTGATATAAATTCAAAATTATACTGTATAAGTTTCTATTTTTTTGATACTTTTGTATATTGATAAAAATTCAAAATTATTTTTGCTATAGTGTACATATGTCCCTTCTGTTTAAGATTGATACAAATGTAAAACTATGTTTGTCATACTCTATATATGTTTCTACTTCTGTTTAGGATGTTTTTGTATATTGATGCAAATTAAAGTTATTTTGTCATATTGCATTTTACATTTATACCTCTGGTTAAGATTTTTTGCATATTGTCAGAATTTTGAGGTTATTGTCTGTACACTGTATATCTTCCTATTTTTACATAAGGTATTATCTCTAGAGCTTGTTTAATTTTATAATGTAAAACTTCAGTCCTTAAGCTTCATAGGTTAATAATAATTATAGGTTAATAGCTACCCATGTTTATCAAACTAATAGTCATAGTGAGTCCAAGGTCGTACAGAGATATATTTCAGATAGATTGGCCATCTTCAAATACTTCAAAGACTTACAGAATATGGCATTTAACATGTTATAATAACCTAGAATTCTTTTAATGTGAGACATCTGCTCCTGGCTGCATCAATCTACTCCTGAGATGATGATGGGCACCCAAAACACTCCATATGGAGTTTGTTTTCTGCTGTGGATATTGCTCTGTATAAATAAAATTCTGATTGGCCAGTGGCCAGGCAGGAAGTATAGGTGGGACAAGAGAGAAGAGAATTCTGGGAAGTGGAAGGCCTGGAGGGAGACACTGCCAGCCGCTGCCATGAGAAGCAACATGTAAAGACACCAGTAAGCCACAAGCCATGTGGCAAAGTATAGACTAACAGAAATGGGTTAATTTAAGATAGAAGAAGTAGATAACAAGAAGCCTGCCATGGCCATCCAGTTTGTAAGCAATATAAATTTCTGTGTGCTTACTTGGTTGGTTCTGAGCATATATGGGCCTGGTGGGTGAGAGAGATTTGTCCTGACTGTGAGCCAGGCAGGAAAAAACTAACTACAGTTTTCTTCTCCGCAAAAGTGGCCTATTGGTTAAGAACTGTCCTTGCCTCAACTGCTGATAGTAAGTGTGCTGTCCAATCTGGACAATAAGGACACAAAGAAAAGCAATTGCTGAGCTTTGCTAAGACAGGATAGGAAAGTCTTTCAAAATTTTCTGCTTCTGAAAAAAGTCTGTCAGATGTTCTGGGCCTATAAGCCAAAGTTGGGTGTCCAACTTCAGAGAAACTTTCGGTGACTATCCAGGCAACCAGCTGTTTTTGTCATTCCTTACATTTTTTTGAAGTTGGTTGCTTGTACTTCTTGCTTACTTAGGTATATTCTTTTCTTTCTTGGGTCTTTGATGAGGTTGAAGATTTGATAGTTACAGTTACAAGCCTCCTGAATCTTAGCCAAGGACATACTAGGTACAAAACTTATTCTTCAGGAAAGGACAATTATTGGAGTAGTTGCTATAAAAATTGCCAATACCTATGGTCTGGACATCTAGGATTTATTCCTTACTTAATAATTGTTCTTGTTGCATGTAGTTTCAAATTTTGTTAAGATAATTACCTTTCCTTCCTTAAGGAAAATACATGCTAATAGTTTTTATTATATATAGTTTTTATAGGTTAGGATTAAATCTTTTCCTTTTTGTACTAGGACAGGCACATAGGTTCAAGGAAATTGGTTCAAACCGGCTGCCAAGGCATATACATAACATATTTCCTTATGAGTCAACCTGAAGTCTGTCTGAGGGCCTAGCAACAGGTGCTATCAGAGTTCTTGGTCACTGTCCAAGTTCCTGATCATGCCCAGCCAATGAGGGATGACCATACAATGCCACCAGATTGTGAAACAGGCTGGGTGCTGGGAGTGAGGTATATAAGGCCTTCCCCATTATTAAATAAAGGAGTTTGTTGTTTGCCTTGAACTGATATCTTGTGTCTGTGTCATTCATGCCGCGGCTTCTTCTCACTCCCTCCCCTGAGGGAGCTGTTAGGATCCAGCAACACTTCTTATTTTAGACAAAATGGGGGAAAAGTTGTGGGAATTCTGTCATTTGGTCTAATGACCAATAGAATGGTGCAGGTTGGCCAGATGGGTGTGGTCTTCTCTGAAGATAGGTGAGTCTTTAAGAATCAGAGGAGAAGGGTTACATTCCCTGTTTTGTATGGTGGAAGGCTCCCTGATGCCATGGCTTGGTGACCTTTTCCAGAGTTTCCCCATCTCTCCCTGGTGGACAAAGAAGCAGTGGCTCCACTTTGTTCTGTATTCCTGAGTGTTTTGTATCATTTTCACCCTTTAAATCTATCATGATCTAAAACTTCTGTGGCCTGCCACAATAGAATGGTACTTCTTTAGTATTATGACCCTGTTTCCCATTTCAATGCCTTAAGTTTTTGTGCCTGACAACCACATTCCATCTATCTGAGCATTTGGTCTGGTTAAATATGCAATTAAGTATACAATCACCTGACCTTTTAAAGAGACATTCTGAGCTTTAGGGAATAATCATATCTTTTGATCCGTTAATCTTTCAAGAAATCTATACAAGAAAATAAGCACAGATTCAAATATATATTTGTATGCTAATATGTCCATTATGGGAATTATTTATAAAAATATTTCTATAAACAAACATTTAAATGGAGTAGTCTGTAGGGCTTGTATGCCTTTTTTAAATGTTCAATGGCTAGAAAATGTTGAAAACCTAGTATTGATAGAAAAGATAGCATAGTTGCTATCATAATCTTTTTTTTCCTTCTTTTTACTATTAAGAGATTTTTCTGTTCATTTTATATACCAATCACAGATTTCCCCTCCTCTCACCACCCAGCCTTTCCTCCCAACCTACCCCCCAGCTATCATAGTCTTTATGAGTTCATATATGCATCTGCCCTGTTGTATCTGAAGGAAAATGCAGTTTCCCTAAAATTGTCCATACCTCTGGCTCTTAAAATCTTTCCATCCCCTCTTCTGCAAAGGTCCCTAAATCTTGAGGAAGGATAAGAAGAGGCCATCCCATTCAGGGCTGGTCACTCCAAAGTCTCACTCTCTGAACATTGTCCAGTTATAGGTTTCTATGATAATTACCTAGAAAAGAAGCTGTTGAGGTTTGAGAGATGCACTACTCAAGACAGACAAAAGCCCAACCCCTAACCAAGAAGAAATTCACAAATGATAGCTTCTGGAAGAATGAAGATCAATTTTACTCAATGGAGCAATACTGGGTGTATCGACTACACTCCAGGGAAGGCTCCAAACCACATAATACCAGTTAACAATGGTCTTTTTCTATGCTGTCATACTTTTTGTTACTATTTTAAATCAAATATCTAAAAGAATCTTATATTCTGAGTGTTTTAAAAATAACCATCTCTCTTAATCAAATTTGTTTAAAGTACAACAGATGAGATCTTTAAAAAACTTTTTAATGCATACTATATAGAAAACTAAGACACTGGGAATATTTATGCTAGGAAGGGAAAATGTAAATGGGCATGAGGTTTACACCCCTTTATGGAAAAGTAACTAATGGCCATTGCTAAGTAAGAGTGACATGGAATCTCCCATAGGCAACAAGCTCCCTGTTCAAACTGACTTCTCTAGTGATCCCTTCAAATCTGGCATAATAGGATGCTAATATGACTGAAACTTAATCCACATTTCTTTCTACATCCAGTTGTAGGATAAAACTGCCACACCATCATTTAATAGCCACTTAATGATTCTTCTCAGCTACTTTACTGATAATTAACACTCCCACTAGAGATGGAGAAAGAAGAGAAGAGTTCATTCAAATGGCTGAGCATATTAAAAGTTAGAATGCTGATTCAGGCATGAGCTTAACATCACCGACCAAAATGGTTAATTGGTATTATGTGCATAATCCCTCAACCCTATCCTGGGTACTGATTTCCCTTTACATGGGTGATTTTGCTAGTTATCTAACCATGTAATTAAGGATTTGGAATGCAGTTATCATCCCAACTTTCTAAAGTACCAATTTTTAGAAATATTGATATGACAATCTGAGCTCACCAGCATACTAACTGAGGTTTCAGACTGAACACACACTATACAAATACTGAATCATTCATCCCACTTTGCTGTTACTTCTAAAGTGAATGCTGTTCACTCTAACAAGTCTGCGTGTTATGATCTATAGGCTTAGTTATTCTAAATTTCTGGTTGGGTTCCTCATTCAAACACTTTATCTTATTGAACAGAAGATTTATACAAACTAAATAACAACTTTCTATTTTCTTTTGGCCTATGGTGAATACCTGGTAAATTATATTCTTTCTGTTTTTAAGATTTTTTTGTATGCATTGCATTTTCCATTTTCTCATGTTCTTAGTATGTGTTAAAAATGGGGAGAGAGGCAAACTAAAATCTCATCTCAAGATCTTTTTGAAAATATCCAGTCAGCATTGAAATATAATACTCCTTTAATGTCACAATGATTTTGTTTTAATACAATTACATGTGCAATGTAAACACAAATAACAATTTCCCTTTTTAAATATTGATTTGTTCTTGCAAAAAGATTTCTAAAGATATATATATATATATATATATATATATATATATATATATATATATATATATTTGAGATTTTGCCTGCAATGCATGTTTGTGGCTGATACCCACAGAGGTCAAAAGAGGGCACCAGCTCCCTCAGAACTAGAATTAATGGGCACTTGTGAGCCACCATGTGAGTGTCAGTAACTAAATCTGGATCTTCTGCAAGAGCACAAATACTTTTAACTATTGAGCCATCACTCAGCCCCTTTTTTATTTTCTAAATTATCAGACAAAAGCAATAAATCTCACTATGAAATATTCAGATATACTTTGTTTTTATTGATCCTCATCCTGCTATTGTCTATCCTCATACTCCTCTCTCCAATAACATGCCTGCTTTTATGTCACATGACCTGATTACCCTCTCTCTCTGCCCAGAAGCTCTCTTCTTCCTCTCTAATGGTCCCTTGCTCTGAGACATCCCCAGAACTTCTAGGGGTGATAGCAGATGTCCCATGGTTGGCACTCAGCCACTTATTCTCAGCACTTGGAACAGTTCCTAGTCTCTACACTGGTCACTCCCTTGGAGGTAATTCACAACAGCACAGATCTATGTCTGCAAGCCATGTGGGGAAGCTCAAAGGTCCTTGGCAGGCAACTGCTGGATCTTTAGAGAATCATAAAATTATAGACATACATACACACATACATCCATACATACACACACACAAAAAAAAAATTTGTACTGTTAGATCACAGAAGCTGCACCAGACTTCTTATTATACCTAGAGAGAAAAAAACCTATGAGATATTTAAGTAGGTTTTTCTTCTCACTTTGTTCAAATATAGTAAAAATATAATTAGCTGAACAAGTTGGCTAAATGTATAATATAATATATGTCACCTCCTCAACTTTCAAACCTGAAGCAGTGACAAGCTTTGGAATAAAATAAAAAGCTTTTACTTCCTTAAAAAAAAAAAAACTATACTCAGAAAGATTTGCAATTTTCTATCTTTCCAAGGAGGAAAGTATACATTTAAAAAGGTTTGGACACATACACATATGAGTATTTTTAATGTAGCAAGTTAAGATGCTGTGACAGAAGTGGTTTGCATTTCTCACTCATCATCATTTTTGGACAGTTTCATATGTCTGACAGCTTCATTGCTGTCTAATTGTTGTGGGGATAAACTAGCAATTTTGGCCTGTGGTTTGAGGGTTCATTTACTCATGGCAGAAGTCTAAGGCAGTTGATCTCATGATCATCTACAGCCAGGAGGCAAAAAGAAATAGATAATGGTGATCAGTTCACTTTCTACTCTTTGTTCATTCCAGAACTTTATCAACTAAATTAGTACAATCCACATTTAGGGTAAGACTTCCTACCTCAATTAACTCCATCTAGAAACTTCCTTAGACATGCTGAAAGATTTGTTTCCATGGTGAGTATAAATCCAGCAAACTCACAACCAATGTTAAACATTACAGCTCCTAAATAAGCAGAACAATCTTGAACAGAAATAATAAAGATAGAAACATCACCATGCTACATGCTGTAAGAATTGAAATGTCATAGTCTTGGCATTAAAAAAAGGGCACATGGACCAACAAAACAACAGAGAGAACCCAAAAATAAACTCTTAACTGGGTCTCAAAAACACTGACAAGAACAAATATGGGGGAAATGACGCTTTCTTCAATAGTGATGATGGGAAGGGCAGACTTGAAGTAGATCCCTCTAGCTTTCCATATGCAAAAGCCAACTCAAAATGGGTTGAGTAATTAAATACAAGACCTTAAACTATGAAACACAGAAGAAAACACAATATAACCAATTTCAGGATACTGGTGGTGGATATATTCTTACACAAAACACAGAAGACCAAAAAATGTAGAAGTACACAAACAGGAGTATACTAAACAAAGAAAGTTCTACATAACTTAAGGAATTATGAACAGAGTGAAGAAAAACCCGATAGAACAGGAAAATTGTTCACAAATCATTCATCTCAAAGGGATTAAATCATTGTCTTGGATGTATAGAGAACATAAGCAATAGTAAAAATAAAAATTAATTTAGAAAATGCCATTAGTCAAATATTCTGAAGCCATTTTCTCCAACAAGATATGCAGATCACCAAAATGTACATGAAAAATATTCAAAATATTACCAATGAAAAGGAAGGAGTCCTTCAAGAGGAAGCCATTTATCAAGGAATATTTGGTGTTGTTTAGCTTTTACTATTTATCAGCTGTCTTCTGCTATGAAATTCTTGTGTGCCCATATACTACTAGGCCATATGGCAAACAGTTAAAATTTTCAGGCCTACTTCTGATCCATTAGGTAACACCCCTGCACAGCCTAGGAGACAGGCAAACTATAGATACACAGGTTTGTTTCTTGTGCAAATGAAGCTCAGACAATCCCTTGCCTTCAGACCTTGTAGCTACCATTGCAGAGCTATTGACTCAGGACAACAAGACTTATTGCAAAACTAGGTGCAGTAAAGACTGGAGCAGAATTCCTGGGCAGACAGAACGGCATGGCTGGAGAGAAGAGAGGAGAGCAGGGTTTCTCAGAGCCAGGAGTAAAAAGCAAGGAAGGAAAGATGGAGGACAAAGGAACAGAAGATGAAGATGAGGTTGAAAGCATAGGAACTTAGTTGGGACTATGAGAGGACAGGAATAGTAAGTACAGAGAGGAGCTGAATGTGAGGACAGAGCTGAAGCTGTATAGATAAAATTTACTTAGAATAAAGTAAACAAATGAAAGATTATGGTGTACATAGATTCTTTACCTCATATAATCCCACACTGGACATATCATCTTCCCTAGGACTCTGGGAAGAAATTTCTCAGGGCAGACCCCTGGGAAAATTCCAGTACATAAAGAGGCATTAGCTTAAAATTTAAGTTTATTATTAAAGATTATATGCTGTTGGAAGGAATTTAAATTTGTAAACCAATTATTTAAAACATAATAGATTCCTCAAAATAAAATCTAGAAATACAACCACAATATCATCTAGTTATTACTAAGTATACATTCAAATAAAGAAAACAAATATGGTGAGTAGTTAATTGCACCCCAATATTTATTACAACATTATTAGTAATTACCAAGATATGGAACCACTCAAGAATGAAATCCTATCACTTGTTATAGCATACATGGAATTAGATGGCAGTATGTAAGTGAAATAACACAGATACAGAAAGAAATACTCATAGTCTCATTTTTATGTAGAAGTAAAAGAAAAGTTGACATCATAAAATTAGAGAGAGAATAGGGGTAGGAGAATGGGAATGCTATGAAAGGATTGTAAAATGTGATTTAATATAGTATATTGACAGTATAGTATATTATTGAAAACCTCAACAGAATGACTATAATTTTTTAAAGATATATGTATATTCTTATTTTTATTTATTTATTTTTTGGTATTTGATACAGGGTTTTCCTGCATCACCTTGGCTGTCTTGGAACTTTCTATATAGACCAGGCTGGCTTCTAACCCAGAGATCTGTCTCACGAGTGCTGGGATTAAAGATGTGCACCACTGCCACCCAGCTAAGAGTGACTATAATTAACAAAAACTAATTGCATATTTCAATGAGCTAGGAGGTTTTGAATGTTCCCAGAACAACAACAACAAAAACCAGTAAGTGTTTAAGGAACTAAATGCTAATTATCTCAATTATCATCCCAAATCCCACAAATATGTACAACTATAATGCACTAAGTTAAAGCTTGGACTTGAATTTTGTGCAGGGTGATAGATATGGATCTATTTGCAATGATCTACATGCTAACATCCAGTTAGATCAGCACCATTTGTTAAAGATGCTATCTTTTTTCCATTGTATACTTCTGGTTCCTTTATCAAAAAATCATAGGTGTCTGGATTTATGTTGGGGTCTTCAATTCAATTCCACTGATAACCTGTCTGTTTTTATGCCAAATACCATGTGTTTTTTATTATTATTGCTTTGTAATAGAGCTTGAAATCAGGGATGCTGATAACTCTGGAAGTTCCTTTATTCTACAGGATTGTTTTAGGTATCCTGGGTTTTTTGTTTTTCCACATGAAGCTGAGTATGTCTGTAAAGCATTGTGTTGGAATTTTAATGAGGATCGCATTGAATCTGGAGATTGCTTTTGGCGTGATGTCCATTTTTACTATGTTAATCCTACCAATCCAAGTTCATAGCCTTATATTCATGTACACGCTGACAGCACAAAGGGGAGTCCATGTGGTTTTTGAAAAGAGCACGTGATGTTGGGGGGTGGTGAAGAGGGGAGGATATGGGAAAATCAGAATGGAGAGGATGGAGGGTGGATTTGATCACAATATATTACATTTGTGTATGAAATTCTCAAACAATTAAAAAAATTTAACCCCCTCTCCCCAAAAAGCTGTATCTGACTCACTGAAGAAGTGTGGGAGGGGGAGGTAAAGCACTGATCCCTACTGCTGCATGTCTACAGTCCCAGCACTCCAGAAAGGGAGCAGAACCTGACCCCCAGAGCTAGAACCTATTACAAAGAAAGTGGGAAGAAAAGAGAGGCAGAGACAGATAGTTAGGAATCTGTGTTTCTATCTCACACTCTAGAAAAAAGGACAAAGACAAAAGTAAAGTGCTGGTTCTTTGAGATTAATACAACTGACAAGTATAAAGCATAAACTTAAAAAGAAAGAAGATATGCTAAGTGTTGAGGTACATGCCTTTAATCCCAGCATACAGAGGAGACAGAGGCAGATGGATCTCTGTGAGTTCAAGGTCAGTCTGGTCTACAAATCAAGTTCCAAAACAGATAGGGCAACATAGAGAAACACTATCTAAAAAAAAAAAAGAATTAAAAATTAATAATAATAATAATAATAATAATAATAATAATAATAATAAAACAAAAGAAGTAAAACAAATATACAGGTCCTAAAGGCATAAAAAATAATAAGGAAAGACTAAGAGCAATTCCATACACATATGAAATCATAAAAAAGACAATTTATAGGAAATTATCAGTTATAAGACTATCCCTCTATTTATAAACCATCCATTGAATAGCTGTATAAGTGTCAGGGAGAAGAAATTATCAGACTTATTGGTTTCATTGAAAAATGCTAATGAGTATTTTAAACAGTTAGCATTAATATGCAACATTTGTCTACCAGAAAACAGTCAGCTGTAATAACAAACAACAACAATATCAAAAAAGCACCATAGCCCCCAAGAATATATACAGAAACTCTTAGCATAATAGCAAATGGAATTTAGGAAGTATTTTTAGACTATAACACCTGACCAAGGACATTTCCTCCAGAGATCCAATGATGAATTAATGTTCAAAAAATCAATCAACTAGATTCACTATGTTTACAAACTAAAGTAGAAAAATGCATGTTGTTATCAAGTGACACAAAGAATGACAAAATTCAATACACATTCATAATAAAGAAAAACTAAAAATAGAGGAATAGAGAATCTTTCCAATTTGATATAGGGCACATATGAAAAGTATGTAATTAACATGACTAAAGGTAAATATAATGTTTCTCCCTACAGTGGAGAAATTTGTCAATAATTTCTATTCTGTCACACTTCTCAAATGATAAATAGAAATACCATCCACAACAATCAGACATTGTATAAAAACTGAGGATATACAGATGGGGAAGAAAGATATAAAATTATTTGTAGTTTGAACTATGTCCAAAGAACTATTCTAACAGAGCCACAAAACTTTCCTGGAGCTACAAACTAAATTAGGAAGATCACATTATGCAAGATCAAGAAATGAATATCTGTAATGTAGTGATGAAACTATAAACACCAAAAATTAAAATACAATAAAATTTATAATCACTCAAAAAACAAGCTAAATAGAGGTAAATATAACAAAAGATACATGAGACTGATTTATTTGTCAGTTATCCCTTATCTTAGTGAATGTTGTATTGCTGTGAAGACATCATGACAATGGTAATTCTTATTAAAGGAAGCACTTAATTGGGGGCTTGCTCAGTTGAAACTGTCAGTCCATTATCATTGCAGCAGGAAGCATGATGGCACAGAGGCAGACATTGTTCTGGAGAAGCAGCTGATGTAGATCTGATCCATAGGAAGAGAACAATACTAGGCCTAGCTTGGATTTTTGAAACCTCAACATCCCACCCCCAGTGACACACTTCCTCCAACAAGGCCACATTCTTCCAACAAGACCATATCGCCTAATCCTTCTCAAGTAGTGCCGTTTCCTGATAACTAAAGATTCAAATATATAAGCCTATGGGGGCAGATCTTATTCAAAATACTAAAACCCAAACAGCACAATTGTTATGAAATTACTTGCTAAGAATGTCTGCATGAACAGATGTAATTCTGCTAAAATTTGCATAAAAACAGAAGGGATTTAGAATCACTAAAGGAAATGTTGTGGGAAAGCTGGAAAAGCTCTTCTGCTCCTTCAACTCTCACCACCCCACTTCATCCTCAGTTCTGTAGCAGACCACTTGCTGTTGCTTTCCTTCCTTCTTTCCCTCCACTCCAGTGGATTACACTTATCTTCTCCAAATTTCCTCCCCCCAATTCACCCCTTTATCTCTACCAAAAACTCCAGCATACATTCCCTGGGAACCAGTCTCAGTCTCTGGGACACCCAACCTTGCCAGAGCATCAAGTAGAATAGCAAAGCAGATGGAGGGGCTTCAGATCCTCACTACCCTGCAGAACCATAGGCATAGGACCTCCATGACTCTGGCAACTGCAGGATATCTAAGAGGAGTCTCCATGAGGGTCAATGGTGAAGCCAGAGGCCTTGAACCAGACCAAAGACTCATAGCAATGAAAGCTGTTTAGGCAGAAGGGTATACCATGTGACATATACCATAGCACCCAATGCCACTACAACAAATGAATACATGATGGAAAGAGGAGAAAGGCAGAGGAGCAGAGTTATACAAGTACAACAGCTGTGACTGGTGTGAGAGAAGGCTGTGACTGATAGAGGAGCAGGTTGGGGTTGCCCAGAGGAACTGGTGAGATGTATTTATTTTTATTTTTTTATTTTCTTGTGGGGTGAATTTACAAGGGTAGAAGGCAGATACAGAGGGACTGGAAAGTGAGTGAAATTGGGGTACATAATGTGAAATTCCCAAAGAATCAATTAAAAAATTATGTTAAGCAGGGCGATAGTGGCGCATGCCTTTAATCCCAGCACTCTGGAGGCAGAGCCAGGAAGATCTCTGTAAGTTCAAGGCCAGCCTGGGCTACAGAGTGAGTTTCAGGAAAGGCACAAAGCTACAAAGAGAAACCCTGTCTCGGAAAACTAAAAAAAAAAAAAAAAAAAAAAAAAAAAAAAAAAAAAAAAATATGATAAAAGCCACAATCAATAACAGTCAGGACAGTAAGTCTCCACTAGAGGCCGGCAACCACACCACAATAGGCTCTGAGTATTGCAACATAGCTGAACTAAAAGAAAGAGGCCTTTCAAACATCTTTTATGAATATAATAGAAGTCGTTAAAGGGGAAACTAAAACATCCCTTAAAGGAAGCTCTGAAAACACAAAGAGTAGAAGAAAATGAATTAAACAGTTCAAGTTCTGAAAGTGGAAAGAGAATCAATAAAGAAAATAAACAGGTAAATCTAGAATTGAAAAATTTAAGAATTTGAACAAGAACCTCAGAGGCAAGCCTCACCAACAGAATATAAGAAATGGAAGAGAGAACCTCAGGCACTGAAAACAAAATAGGACAAGTGGGTATCTTGCTCCAAGAAAAGTTAAATCAAACATCTAGAAAAGTTAGCACTCTATGAAAAGATAAAATCTAAGGATACTAGGAATAGATGAAGAAATCAAACTCAAAAAGCATTGAAAATATTTTCAACAAAATCATAGAAGAAAATTTTCTTAATCTAAGGAAGAACATACTTATCAATGCACAAGCAAACAAAATACCAAAATGGTGTTTGGTATTGGTATTCATATACCAAAGACTCTGATCACATATCATGCTAAACACCAGAAAAGAAATTCCCATTGGTATAAAATAAAAGACTGGTCAACCTGACAAAAACTAAACAGACAAATGCTGGAGCAAACTGATGTTATAAACCAAATGGTCCTAACAGTTATTTACAGGACATTTCATCTAAACTCAAAAGAATATACTTCTTCTCAGCACCTCAAGGAACTTTCTCCAAAATTAACTACATACTCAGACACAAAGCAAGTCTCAAAAGATATAAGAAAATTGAAATAGCACCCTGCATCCTATCTGACCACCACTGACTAAAGCTAGATATCATAGCAGAAAACTTACAAACTCCTGGAACCTTGAAACTCACTACCGAACCAAAAAAAAAAAAAAAAAAAGGGGGGGGGGTCAGGAGAGAAATTAGACTTTTTCAAACTGAATGAAAACAAATACACAACACACCTAAACCTAAACTTGGGGAAAACAATTAAGATGGTTCTAGAGGCAAATTCATAGCACCAAATGCCCACATTAAAAAAAAAAAATAGAAAGATCTCATACGAATAACTTAACATCACATTTAAAAGCTCTCAAACAGAAGAATAAATAACACCCAAAAGGAGTAGATGGCAAGAAATAAACTCAGTGCTGGGATCAATAAAGTAGACTAATAAAATAATATAAAGAATCAATGAAACTAAGAGTTGGTTATTTGAGAAAATCAATAAGATTGACAAACCATTAGCCAAACTAATTAAAAGGTGAGGAGAAAGATCAAATTAACAAAATTAGAGTTGAAAAGGGGGACATAACAGACACGGAGAATCATAGAATATACTTTAAAAACCTGTGCTCCACTAAATTGGAAAACCTAAAAGAAATGAATAATGTTCTCTATACATACACTTGCTAAGTCAAATCATGATCAGATAGCCAATTTAAACAGGCCTTTAATCCCTACCAAAATAGAAGCAATAATTAAACTCTTGCCAATAAAAAAATTACCAGATGGTATTAAGGCAGACTTTCAAAGAAGAGTCAATGCCGATATTCCTCAAATTATTCCACAAAATAGAAACAGAAGTAACACTGTCCAATTCATTTTATGAAGCCAGTTACCCTGATACCCAAACCATAAAAAGGCTCAACAAAAAAAGAGAATTACAGACTAATTTCCCTTGTGAACGTAGATGCAAAATTTTTCAAATAATAATTGCAAACCAAATCCAAGAACACATCAAGAAGATCATCTACCATGACTAAGTAGTCTTTATGCCAAAGATGCGAGGATTATTCAACATAGATAAATGTAATGATCCATCATATAAACAAACTGAAAGAAAAAACATATAATCATCTCATTAGATACAGAAAAGGCCTTTAACAAAATTCAACTCCCCTTTATGATAAAAGTTTTGGAGAAATTAGGGATATAAGGAACATACCTCAACACAATAAATGGAGTTTAGAGCAAGCCCATAGCCAACATCAACTAAAATGGAGAGAGACTCAAAGCAATTCCACTAAGAGGAGCAAGACAATTTGTCCACTCTACCCATATCTATTCAAGATAGACATGAATTATTACGTAGAGTAGTAAGACAATTAACTGAGATCAAAGGAACACAAATTGGAATGGAAGAAGCCATTTGTAGAAATATACATAAACTGAAAATTCTGCAAGGAAACTCCCTCAGTTAATAAATACTTTCAGCAAAATAGCCAGAAAAAGAAAAATTTACTCACAAAAATCAGTAGCCCTCCTATATGAAAATGGCAAGCAGATTGGGAAAGAAATCAAGACCTTCCCCAACTGCCTCAAAGAAGATAAAATGTCTTCGGGTAACTTGAACCAAGCAAGTGAAAGACTTGTATGACAAAAACTTCAAGTCTCTGAAAAAAAATTGAAGAAGAATATCAGAAGATGGAAAGATCTCGCATGCTCATGGATAGATAGGATTAATACAATAAAAATGACCATCCAGCCAAAAGCAATTTACAGATTCAATTTAATCCCCATCAAAATCCCAACAAAATTTTTCACAGATCTTGATCAGCTTCATATGGAAACACAAACCAAAAAATTAATTAATTAAACAGAACAGTTAAACAATCCTGAAAAACAAAAGACCAGCTGGAGGTATCACCTTCCCTAATTTCAAGTTGTACTACAGAGCTATAGTAATAACAGCATAATATTGGCACATAAATGACATGTATATCAACAGACTCAAACTGAAGATTAAGACATAAATCCCCACAATTATGGACACATGATTTTTTTTTTATAAAGAAGCCAGAAATACACACTGGAGAAAAGATAGTACCTTCAACAAATGGTGCTGGTAAAACTGGATGTCTACATAAAGAGGAATAAAAATAGAACCTTACTTATCACCTTACATAAAACTCAACACCAAATAGGTCAAAGAATTCAACATAAAACCAGATACAAGAAACGTGACAGAAGACAAAGTAGGGAACAGCCTTGAACTCATTGGCATAGGAGATGACTTTCTGAACAGAAAACCATTAACACAGGCACTAAGATCAACAATTAAGATACCTAACCTCATAAAACTGAGAAGTGTCTGCATCGCAAAGGACACCATCATTCCGATAAAGCAGCAGCCTACAGATTGGAAAAGATTTTTTACCAACTATACATCCAATAGAAGATGAATATCCAAAATATATGAAGAATTTAAAACATGAGATATCAAGAAAACAAAATAACACAATTTAAAAAATGGGATAAGATCTAAACAAAGAATTCTTAATAGAGGAAACTCAGATGATTGAGATCCACTTAAAGAAGTGTTCAGTCATTAAGGAACACAAATCAAAATTGCTTTGGTATTCCACCTTATCCCTGATAAAATGGTTAAAATTAATTAAACAAGTGACAGTTCATGCTGGCAAATATATGGAGTAAGGGGAACACTCATCCATTGCTGGTAGGACAAAAAAAAAAAAAAAAAAAAACTTGTATATCCACTATAGAAAGTATGGTGGTTTCTCAGGAAGATGGGATCAGTCTACCTCAAGATCCAGCTACACAACTCTTTGACATATACTGTTAGTTAGAATTTTTATTGCTGTGAAGAGACACCACAACCACAACTCTTATAAGTTTAATTTATAAGTTTATTTAATAAACATTTAATTGGAGTGGCTCACTAATAATTTCAGAGATTCAGTACATTATCATCATGGCAGGCAGACATGATGCTGTCTACATCTTGATTATAAGGCAACTGGAAGTCAACTGTAATCCTAAGTCAAGCTTAAGGAAAAGAGAACTCAAAGCTTGTCCCCACAGTGACACAATTCCTTCAACAAACTCACATCTACTTCAACTAGGCCACACCTCCAAAATAGTGCCACTCTTTATGAGCTTATGGGGGCCAATTACATTCACACTCCCACATATGCCCAAAGGATATTTTATCTTACCACAGATAGACATAATCATGCTCATTGCTGCTCTATTCTTAATAGCCAGAAATTGAAAACAACATAGATGTCCCTCAACAGACGAATAGATAAAATGGGGTACATTTATACAATGGAATATTATCAGCCATTAAAAATTAAATCATGAAATTTTCAGGTGAATGGATGGAACTAGAAGAAAGTCATCCTGAGTGAGGTAACCCATACCTAGAGAGACAAATATGGTATGTATTAACTTACACATGGATAGTAGCTGTTAAATCAATAATAAGCAAGCTACAGTCTGTAAAATTACAGATGTTGGGTAAATAGTAAAGAATTAGGGGAAACAGATCTCCTGAGGAAGGGGAATAGATGGGTTGGGGGAACCAGAAAAGGAAGATAAAGTAAGCAGGGAGAGAGAAGAAACGGATAATGTAGGAAATACAGGGAAAGACAACTAAAATTAAGAGCCATTTGAGGGCTAATGTGGAAACCTAATACTGTAGAAGCTTCCTAAAATATATACATATATTATGGTAATCTAAATAAAATCACCAAATAAAGGAGGAGACAGAGCCTCTTGTCATCAAATGAAGCTTTCAGTACTGATAATGAGTTACATCTAATTGAGTTCTTGGTCAAAGGGGTCCCATGAGGATCCCCAAACATCCCAGGCTGTTGGTAAGACAGGTTGCTCTCCACAAACAACAGCAAGGGCTCATCACTGAACACAACACCTATACAACTCATTTAACATAAAGGAGTCAAGCTGGCGCCTACCTAGAGCTTTGACCCCCTATAGACAGTGTTTTTGATATCAGAAGATATTCTGCCACTGCCCACAAAGAAACACAAATACCAACCCAGCTACAAATCCTTCAATCAGTGTTCTGCCTGAAATATATGCCAGTGCAACAGCAGCACAAAGCTTGTGGGAGTAACCAACCAATGTCTGATTTATCATAAGGCCCACTTCACTCCACATAAATGGAACCAATACCCAACACTGTTTAGGTGACCTAGAACCTGAGAATAGATAGCCCAAGGACCTAGGGTAAAGCCAAATACTACTTTGTTGCTAAAGGAAGGTAGCCGTAAAATGACTCCTAATGAGTTTAGGCTATATTTGTAGATCAATGCCTTGCTCAGCCATCATCAGAGAAGTTTCCTTTTGCAGCAGATGGAAACAAATACAGAGACCCATAGCCAGATAATATGCAGTGAGTGAGAGACCTCAGAACGCTCAGCCATAAAAGGGATGTCAACACCAAATCCCTCCCCTCAGGGCTCAGGGAACCCCATGGGAGAGGAGGTGGAAAAGCCAGAGTAAATGGAGAACACCAAGGAAACAAGACCTTCTAAATCAACAGGACCAACACACAAAGGCTTAGATATCATGCATAGGGTCTGTGTTGGTCTGTGTCGGATGGGTTCTAGAGCTGAAAGTTGAAGTGAACACATGCCTCCATCCCAGCTCAGAGTCTAGCTGCAACTGAGAGCTACTTGCAAATGAAAATTTCATTTTCTCCAAGGGAGTCTCACTCGGGAAACAACCCACTCTTAAGGGTAGACTACATGCCCAGCAGCAGTCAATCAACAGAAAATTAACTCATCAGCATCCTCTGAGGGTCCTAGTCTCATAACATCATGTCAGGGCTTGTTTTTCTTTTTCTATCTTTCTTTTTCCCCTTTAACCTACTGGTTCTTTGTTTAAATGTTGTGGCTTCTGGCCTGTGTTTTTATGGGATTCCTAAATGTGCAAATGAATCTCTGCATCTATATCTGTCTGATTCTTGTGCCTTTTCTCGGGCTCTTTCCTTCTGTATGTTAGTTTTGTCCAATCCAAATGTGTTAGTTTTTGTTTTATCTTATTGTAACTGGAGTTTTTCTGTGTCCCACCTAGCCCATGGCCAGGACAAATCTCTCTTACCCACCAGTCTTGCAACTACTCAAGCCCAATTAAACACACAGAGGCTTATATTAATTACGAACTATATGCCTAATGGCTCAGGATTCTTGTTAGCTAGCTAGATCTTACATCTTAAATTAACCCATTTCTATAAATCTATACCTTGCCATGTGGCTCATGGCTTACTGAAATCTTTACATCTTGCTTCTCATGGCAGTGGCTGACAGCATCTCCTGACTCAGTCTTCCTGTTCCCAGAATTCTCCTCTCTGCTTGTCCCACCTATACTATACTTCCTGCCTGGCTACTGGCCCATCAGCATTTTATTTATCAACCAAATCAGAGCAACACACATTCATAGCATACAGAAAGACATCCCCAGCATCTTATTATATTTTATTGTATCTGATTCTATTGTTATACCTTAGATGCCTGTTTGTTTTCTAAAGAGAGACAAAAAGGAGGTGAGTCTGGATAGGGTGTGGACTGGCAAGAATAGGAGGAAACCATAATCAGGATATAATATATCAAAAAAATGTACTGTATGAGGGAAATTTGGAGAAAAGAATCTACCCAGTTTCAAGACTCGTTCTATAACTATGATGACCATCATTATATGGCATTGGTTCAGACATAAATACCAGTGGGATAAAAAGATCACAGAAATATAAAAATATTCCCAACTCAGTTTTGACAAGAATGAAATTAGAAATATAAAAATATTCCCAACTCACTTTTGACAAGAATGAAATTAGTTCAATAAAAGTCAAGCCTCTCAAAAATGGTGCTAAAATGACTAGATAACTACAAAGTAAATGATCCTCAATAATTTTGAAGATAGTTACTCAAATAAATAAATTTATACATGAAATTAGTATAGGTTTGGAAACTCAAAACCAGTAAATGAATCAGTTATAGCCAATACAAATGAGTAGGCAACTCACTCAGAGAAAGAAATAAGTTATATAGCTATTCAAATGGTGGGCTTACAAATCTATGTTATAGTACCTATACTTCCTAGTTTATTTAAATACTTTGGTATTGAATTTCCAAATATGTATTTGATACTGAACATCCTGCAAATATGAATTGAATTATATTAATCTGTAAGCACTGAACTGTCATTGCCTATCAGACAACAGATCAATTTTAGTAGAGCCTTTACAGTATGCTGTTTGTGTAGATACTTGAATTTGTATTTAATTTCACCTCATTATTGCACAAGAGTGAAAAACTAAAAAATTTAATTGATGTTTTGGCAGCAAGAAATATGAAACATACAAATGCAAATGAACTTGAGAGATGAAAAGTATTATGTACCCAAAATAGAAAATCCTTATCTTGAAAAAGATATTTGTTAGCTTTAAGACATTAATTCCATGTCTGTGTGATAAGAAAGAGACAAAATTAAATATGGCAGTATAAAACACTAAAAGGAAAAAAAGCTGTTGTTGAATAGTGTTCCTCACAAGAAAAAGAAACTAGAATATCATCATTGTCCACAGCTATAAAGAAAAGGAACCCATGCTGCTCAAACTTTAGACATTAGACTTGTGGGCAGAAGGACATGTTCTTGATGACACTGTTTGGTAGATCAGTCTGAAAACAAAGCTCTCCCCACATTCTTCAATGAACCTTATCACAAAGATTTCAAATATAATTAAATAACTGTGAAAAGAGTGACTACCACCACTCCAGACACCGTGGACACCACATGTAACCTAACCTGGAAATTCATTGCTTTAAACTAATTGTATTATTTTACACCACAAAATCATACCATAATATTTAGGATTTCCAACTCTATCTGAGATTAAATTACAAAGACTGGATTTGCTCTATATTTGAAACAAGTGAACTAATAAACCAAACACATAACCATTTCAAGATTTAGAAATTATGCAACAAAGGATTGGTGGACCCTGAGAGAGAAGACTCAAAAAGAATCAGTCTTGCACAGTTTTACCCTAACCTGGAGGAAGAGGTGCAGAGCAGCCTGGGAGCATCCTTCATACTCTCCTCACCCTCCATGTGGACCTCATGCACCAGTTCCTGCTCAGGTTTATTTTGGACAACCTGTAGGGAAAAGGGACCAGTTAAAGAAACGTACCCTGACCCTGGATCTCAGAACCAGTGAAAGAAATACAGCCTAGATCCGGGACCCAAACCAGAGAAAGAAACACTTTATCCCTGAATTCAGAACCAAAGAAACATGCCCTGACTCTGAAACCAGTGCCAATGAAACACACTTTGTCCCTGGAATCAGAGCCAATGAAAGAAATATGCCTTGGCCTTAGAATTAAAACCAAAAAGCTAAGAAAGGCTAGTGAAAGAAGCACAGTTTGGCTCTGAAATCAGGGCCTTCTCTGGCCCTGACCAACAAAACTGACCAATCATTGAGCAGGAAAAAAAAAAAAAAAAGAACTAACTAACATTGGGACAGAAAATCTCCCTGGAGAAACTCCACCCCAAAGAAATCCTATATAAACCACCCTGCCTGTTCAGGTGTAGGCTGTTCTTTCCAACGCTGGTAGAGACAGCCATTCTCCTGGACTCCTCCTTCCCAAATAAATCACTTTCTCAATATCGTCAAAATCAGCGCTAAGAACCTGGTTAAGATGTCCCTTAGGAGACTGAACAAGGTGAAGCAAAAAAAGTAACAACTTTTTGCCAGAGCCAGAGGAGATTGCTACATTTCTGCTGGGGTTCCCTCTTTAGCAGAATGAAGCAAAAGAAGCAACATCTTGTGCTGGGTGCTGAGCAAAGCTCAGCAATAGCAGTTCTGCAGGAGAGGAGAAGGATTGCTATATCCTGGGGGGGGGGGGGGAAGACCATTCCCCATAACACCCTAACTCCAGCTATCACTTGAAAGGTCAGGATACCTTTCCCTCCATAGCTAAGCTGTCCCATTGCAACTCCAGCTACCAGAGCTGTCCCAGCAGCTCAATGTATCACATGACTCCCCTAAGCATTCAAGATATCTTTCCCCCAGAGTTGCATTGTTGGTGTTCAGGTGGTGCTGAAACCCAGATACCCTCCCTTGGTGCCTGTGCTCTCCCCTTGTGGTCTGAGCCATACTGGGACCCTATCCTTTCTCTCCAGTCCATCTGCAATGGACCCAACTTTAGGCTCACCAATTGCTCAGCATTCCATCCAACAGCGGCAATTAGGTGAGTTCCCCCTTTGGTCAATGTAAATGTTTTCCTGGGTCTGAGGAAGTGACTAAGGAGCGTCTGGCACCCCACTAGTACTCTTGGAAGTGGAGGTACCTGTAGCTGAAGTTTTTCTGGTCCTGCCCAGCTCCTATGGCCCTGTGGTCCCAAGTAAACACACAGAGGCTTATATGAATTAAAACTGCTTGGCCATTAGCTCAGGCCTACCACTTATTAACTCTTACACTTAAACTCAGCCCATTTTTGTTAATCTATTATGTTGCCACATTTTCTATGGCTTTACCTGTGTGCCATTTTATGCTACTACCTAGATGGAGAGCTGGCATCTCCTGACTCAGCCTTCCCACAATTCTCCTTGTCTGCTTATCTTGCCTATACTTCCTGCCTGGTTACTGGCCAATCAGCATTTTATCAACCAATCAGAGCAACATATTCACAGTGTATAGAAAGACATTCCCCCATCAGGTACCCCCAGCCACAGTCTTTAAGGATATGGCTGGTCCTCTTCACCTGACCACACTCCCCCACCTTTAGAGCTTCAATCAGGCAGTTTCCTTAGGCCCAATTAGGTTGTAGCATCCCTTCCTGTGTTCTCTCCCTGTCTTCCCACAATAAGGAGCCACAAAAGTCTCCCTTTTTCCACCCTTTCATCTGGATGAATCCCTCCCCCTAGAGCTTGATTTTCTCTTGCCTTCTCACTTCTACAGAAGCCCTGGTACCAGGCACCTGAGTAAGGGTAAGGGTCACTGTAGCCTATAGTCATGTGCATCCCCTAGACTCATGGAGGACCGAATGGGGACAAAGCCATTCAGAAGGTTGTCACCCAACTCAACGCAGATCCAGTGTAGCAATCTTAGCCTGACTAAGCCTGTGGAGAGACTCAGATGGGTGAAAGCCCAATACTGGAGACCCTGCCCAATACCAGAGAGCAGAAAGCAGAAGTCAGATAGACAGTAATGGTTGCACATGGCAGAGAAAGGACCAGAGACAGAGAAGGGCTCAGAGCTTTGGTAGAAAGCTTAGAGATAAGGTAACTCTTTTCATTTGTCCATTCTCTGGCAAAAGTTAGATAATTCCCATGAAATATCAGGGTTGAAACAGCTAAATTTACTGGTACCCACCCCTACGTCCCATGGCTGCAATGCTGAAAGAGAAAAATTAAAATTAAAGTGACAAATGGGATCTCAGGCTCCTATTTCAAGTGTCCATAAGAATAGGCAGTCTGTGAACTGGCATCAACAGCACAAATTACCCAAACCATCATCATGATAAGAATAAGGGCTGGGGCGTACATATCAGGAAGACACCATGGGGACCAGACTGCAACCTACACTTTGTCAAGATGGAATGTGTCATGGTATGCAGCCGAGGACCCCTGCAGGGGCCCAGCATGAGTAATATAGCTCAAGCTGCAGACGGGAAGCTGCGGGGAACTCACCAGTCTTGGAGAGATGCAGTGGTGGGAGCAGTCTCAACACATTACTACAGTGGCAGCAGTGGCTGCAGGTCCTCAGTATAGGCTTCTGACAATGATGAGCCCTGGACACTGAGTGAGCAGAATTTCCTATCTGAGTCATGGCACCAAATGATAGGTAAACTGTGCTGGTGGTGGTGGCACTGGTTATCAGAGGAAAAGCCATGAGCCATGGCCACCACTACTAGAATTACAGAGAGCTTTATTAGAAGTAAGGAAGGGAGGGCTGGAGATATGGCTAAGTCGTTAAGAGCAGCCTGCTCTTCCAGAGGTCCTGAATTCAATTCCCAGCAACCACATGGTGTCTCACAACCATCTGTAATGAGATCTGGTACCCTCTTCTGGCCTGCAGGGACACATGTAGACAGAACACTGTATACATAATAAATAAATAAATAGATAGATAGATAGATAGATAGATACATAGATACATAGATAAATGAATGAATGAATGAATAATAAATAAATACATACATACATACATACATACATACATACATACATACATAAAACAAACTTGTGGTTTCCTGAAGAGAGATAACTGTCAAAAAAGAAAAGAATAATTTTTTTTTTTAAAGAAGCTCTTTGGGGTTGGGGATTTAGCTCAGTGGTAGAACGCTTGCCTAGCAAGCACAAGGCCCTGGGTTCAATCCTCAGCTCAAAAAAAAGAAGCTCTTGCTGGGCAGTGGTGGCACATGCCTTTAATCCCAGCATTTGGAAGGCAGAGGCAGGTGGATCTTTGTGAGTTACAGGCCAGACTGGTCTACAGATCGAGATCCAGGAAAGGAACAAAGCTATACAGAGAAACCCTGTCTTGAAAAGCCAAAATAATAATAATAATAATAAGGAGGGGATATAAGAGAGGAGAGCCAGGTCTGGAGAGAGAGAAAGATGGTGGGAACAGCAGAGCAGGGTACAGAGAAAGAGGGTGGAGTCCAAATCTGGCTTTTTAAAGTACAGGTTGTGTGACCATGCCATTAGTACATAGTGACCAGTGCCCCCTGATGATGTAAGACACAAGACCCTGAGCTGCATATATGCTGTAGTAAGGGCAGGATCCTAAGAGTATTACCAACAGAAATCTATCTTATCAGCATACTGAAAGTCAGTAACTAAGTTGAGAGGTTGCAAAAAATCCATTAATACCAACAGAATAGCACATAATTCCGATTTTTGAACTGAATTATAAGGACTTTGAACCGTTTTACTGAAATTTTCTGACTTCTAATCTGCCTTTCATTGTTTGTTTGCATCTGTATAAAATGTACAGGCTCTTGATATGGGTGTTTCCCATATAATATAAGGCAGAATCCAATAAGCTCTCTTTATAAGTTGAATCCTATCACTTTGGGGATATTTGCTGTTAATCTCTCCCAAAAAATTGCTACAAGCTCTTTGCCAAGGTTCACTTTCTGCCCATAATTTGTCTATGTCTCCTTAGTAAAAGATACTACAATTTCTGCTGGGTCTATTCCTGCTAATTGGTGAAGACTCATTTTTCCTTTTAAAATAAAGTCAGAGATCTTTTCTACATATGTTTTTAATTTTCTACTCTGTTTATTTGGTAAAAATATTCATACCAATATAATATCTTCCCTCTGAATTAAAATTCCTGTAGGAGAATGCCTAGAGAGTTAAAAAAAAATGCAATCAAGTTTTCAATCCACACAATTTACATGTCCTTCTTGTACTTTCTTTTCTACCGAGGCCAATTCTCTCTCAGCTTTGGTTGATAATTCTCTTGGACTATTTACATTCTTGTCACCTTCTAAGGTTTTACATGATTTTGAATGATTACTCAGTTCATCATTTTTTGCCCCAACAACAATTCATAGATGGGAAATGTCTACAAATAAACTTTGAAAGTCTTTAAAAGTACATAATTGATCTCTCCTAATTTGCACCTTTTGGGGTCTAATTTTTTGTAGACCTATTATATCCTAAATAACTAATAGAATCTCTTTGAATATTTTCAGGAGCAATTTGTAATCCCCAATGAGGCAAAATTTTCTTTACTTCTTCAAAAATTCTTTCTAAATTATCTGTATTTGAATCAGCTAGTAAAATATCAATCATGTAATGATAAATTATATACTTAGGAAATCATTTACATATTACTTCCAATGGCTGTCATACAAAATATTGGGACAGGGTTTGTCTATTCAACATTCCCTGTGGGAGAACCTTCCATTGATATCTTTTAACTGGTTGAGAATTATTATAAGTAGGCACCATGAGGGCAAATCTTTCTCTGTCTTTTTCTTGTAAGATTATTGAAAGGAAACAGTGTTTTAAATCAATAACTATAAGAGGCCATCCTTTAGGTAACAGAGTAGACAATGTAATTCCAGACTGTAGGGAGCCCATTGGCTGAACTACTTTGTTAATTGCGCTTAGGTCTGTTACCATTCTCAATTTGCCAGATTTCTTTTTAATAACAAATACAGGAAAATCTGAAGGGCTGGTTGATTCTTTAATATGCTAAGCATTTAACTGCTCTTGTACCAGCTTTTCTAAAGCCTGCAGTTTTGCTGTGTGTTCAAGGACATTGCTGAATCCCTACAGGCTTGTCTGTTAACCCTTTTAAAGGTAGAGCTGTTGGTGTCTTTGAAAGATCAGCAGTTGTTGTGCCTTATTCTTGTACAATACCTCATAATATTTTTCTCAGAAATGTGTTAATTTATGGTTTATTTCTGAGGTTGGAAGAATGTTAATCTGAGTTGTAATAGATCATGGCCCCATAAATTCATAGCTATATAGCCACATATGGATTTAATTTTCTTCTGTCCTTCTGGACCTATATATTCAAGCCATCTTTTGCTCTGTTTCACTTGAGATAATGTTTCAATTCCTAACAGCTGAACATTTACCTCCCAAAGAGTCTAATTTGGATGCCAAAATTCTGGTGCAATTATTGTCACATCCACACCTGTGTCTACTAAACCTTCCAAGAAAGCATCATTTATTCATATTTTTAATTTTGGTCTGTAGCATGAATCTTAAAAGGTCTTATTTAAAAAAACAAACCTGGAGCCAGGTATTGGGGTGAATACTGGAATATCAGAGAAACAGAATAAGCCACAGCCACCTCACCTCACCAATTCCTCAGCTGATCCTGTTTCCTCAGACTAGAAGCCTCTGAGTCCTCCTCCAGAGTTAATCTCAGTTGACCTGCTACTCAAAAGCCTAAAAGCTTAACCAGCCTAGTTCCTTATCCTCATGCCTTAAATACCTTTCTGCTTTCTGCCATCAATTCCTGGGATTAAAGGCATGTATCACCATGCCTGGCTGTTTCCAGTGTGACCTTGAACTCAGAGATCCAGATGGATTTCTGCCTCTGGAATTCTAAGATTAAAGGTGTGAGTGCCACCATTTTCTAGCCTCTGTATCTAGTGCTGTTATGTTCTCTGACACCAGGTAAGTTTATTAGGGTGCACAATATTTTGGGGAACATAATACCACCACATTGGTCTTTGTTCATTTATAGAAGTTTGTCAAAAATTCACTTTATGATTTCTCCTGAATTTCCTGTTCTTTCCACTACAGCTGTCTTATCACCCTGAGCAGCCTGGTTTATTCCAATAGGCATTTGGTTATTTAATTGCTCTGAGTAGGGGTTTCCTCTGTGATGGCAGGAAAGGTCTGAACTGAATTTGCTGTGGGGGTCTGCCTGAGGCCCCTCTGGGAGTTTCCCCAGTGGCAGAGGCAAAGGATTACTCGTCTGTCCCTTGTTGATCTAATCTCATTGGTCCAATGTTTACCCTTACTGTATACTCCAGAAGGGAGGGACATTCTGTTGCCATTGTTCCTTGAATAAATATTGTTTCTAGAAATACCCTGTTTACACTCTCTTTTCAAATGACCTTTTTTTACAATTAAAATATCTGACATTATTTTTCCTCAAAGCTTCTGAAATCACCCTCTCCTAGCCACATATCATGGTCATAAGACTCAATATTAATTGTGTCCCTGATCCAATCCTCTAGGGATGCTGACCTTGCCTTTAATGGCCTAATTATTCTTTTGCATGCTATATTTGCATTCTCAGAAGCCAAAGATTCAATTATTATCTGTCTAGACCTCCCTGGTTAACTAGTTTTGAGATTTAAGGCATGTGACAGCACACCTGGCTCTGTTTCTAGTGGCCTTGAAAACACAGAGATCCTGCCTGCCAAGTGATAGGATTAAGGGCATGTGCTGCCACTGCCCAAATTCTTTGTTTACTTAAAATGGCTTGCTATTTCCTGTGATCTCCAGGCAAGCTCTATTTATTAAAGCACAAATAACATATCACCACAGGCTTCTTATGCTCTTGGATTCCTTCCTTCTCTCTTCTTGCTCATCCTCTATATAGAGCAGTCCTTGGCCCCTCACATGAACTATTCTAGCCTATTACCAAGCCATTTCATAAATTTCAACAAGCCTTCCTCCAGGTTCCATCCCTACACCTTCCAGACTTAACTTGCCCCTTCTTTCTATATGTTACTAAAAAGGAGAGATATGTTCTTGGGATCCTGGGTCACCACCTGGGACCTTCCTTTATATCTGTTTCATGAGAAAACTAGACAAGACTATCCAAGGTTGGGTACCTTGTCTGAGATCTCTGGCTGCAGCTGAACTTCTTATACATGAATCAGAGAAGTTAACCTTTGGGTCACCCATTACTCTCCTTTCTTCTCACCACTTCTCACACCTTATAACATACAAGGGCCTTCAAACACTACCTCCTTACTGAGTTTTCTCCCTTCATGTAGCATTGGTAGAGGAAACAATACTGACTTTTCAACTATGTCTACCTCTTAACATTTCAAATCTTCTTCCCCAACCAGTCTTGGAATACTCCCCATCATACTCATGCATCAAGACCCTAGAAGAGTCCTATAGCATATACAGGAAGGAGCACTACCACAGGCCAATTATACATGATATATAGATGGCAGCTCCTTCCTATATGAAGGAGTACATAAAGCAGCATATGCAATCATCTCAGACACTATAGTGATTGAAGCATGGGCTCTTCCAGCCTTCACCACAAATCAGCAGGCAGAATTAATAACCCTTACCTGTGCCTGTCAATTAGTAAAGGGACAATCCCTAAACCTATATACAGATTCCAAATATGCTTTCCATATTCTCTTGTCACATGCAGCTATCTGGAAAGAACAGGGGCTATTAACAATAAAAGGAGGATCCATAACTAATGTAGACCAAATTATGGCCCTATTAGAGGCTTCTCATCTTCCCACAGCCATAGGAATTGTTCCCTGTCAATCACACTAAATGAACAATTCCATTATTTATTATGCACCTAGACACTGCGTTAGGCATGGTAGAAATGGATGTCATCACTGTAGCTACTGCCCACAATAACCCTTTGTTGACCACTTGAATGACAGTGACTTAAATGTCCCTTCTGACACCCACCACCTGAATGCCTGCTTTACATGTGGCCTAGGGAGCACTACCAGCAGCTAAGAGCAATGTACTGTGTCTGTGTCTTCCCTATGCACTAGAATGGAAACTGTATAGAAAACAGTAATTCATGCAGTGCTTACCTAACATTCCAGGGCAAAACAAAACAAAATTTATCAACAGGTGGAAAAAGCCTGTTGCCATTTTTGTAATTGTTTCTGCCCCTTAAAGCTTTGGCTGTCAGCAACTGCAACTCTGCTGCTAACAGCAGAGGTTAGGCTGCAAGAGCCACAGCCTGAGGGGATTCTGTTCCCTCAGGCATCCACTCTTTCAAAGCTAGAAGGGAATTTAACTAAATCTTTGTCCCTCTAAAGAACTCAAGATTCAAAGGTTAAGGTGGAATTCTGCTCCTCAAAGAGGCTGAAGAGCAAGTAGCTCACCTCATCTCCTTGCTGTGTCCTCTGAAAAGCCTTTGTGCTTCTCCTCACTCCCCTTCTCCACCTGGCTCTACCCTAGCACTTCCAGTTAGCTAGTTGCTAACTCAGCCACAGGTGAATTTTACTTAATCAAACACATTTTTGCATTATTAAACAAATATTCCAGAGCATAAACAAAAGTAACACACCTTAAAATAATATTCTACAATATAAGTTTTTACTAAATCCATGGCAGTCTGATAGGCCCAAACCTAAGCCTCAGGGATACCTTCAAATACTAGCAATCTACAGTTGCTTCTTACTCCCTTTGGTATGTTCCTTATATGTGTATATCATTTCTTCTAGTAAATTCTACATCCTTGAAATCTTCCAGGCATAGGCCTCAATCCCAAGATCAACAAATAAAAGATACATTTTTATTACACAGATTATGGCCCTCACTATTGCCATTTTGGTTCAAACACCAAGAAATTAATCTGTGCTCTCTACTAGTGAAGCATTTGAGATGTCAGAAAAACTGTGTGTGTGTGTGTGTGTGTGTGTGTGTGTGTGTGTGTGTGTGTGTGTGTTTTCTGTAAGACAGTGTTAAGAATAATTATATTGGGTTGACACTAAATACAAAGCTACAGCTTATAAAGTTGCCTAACCTATAGTGTTTTACAGTTCTACAAAGGATATTTACACACATTATCTCAACTGACAATCTGAAAACATCACAAAAGTGTTGGCAAATAGCAACTACAGAGAGAACCAAACCAACTGTGGCTCTTTGTAAGCACATTCAACAGAAGTCTGTAATGAAAATGTCTATCCCACCTTTGATGGTCATTGACTCTTTGGTAAGCATGTTCAGCAGAAAGTAGTCTGTAATGAAAATGTCTATCCCACCTTTGATGGTCATTGACTCTTTGGTAAGCATGTTCAGCAGAAGTCCATAATGTAAATGTCTGCCCTATCTTTGATGATCATTGAAGAGATGAAGTACATAAAAAAACCTCATCTCTATTGATCATAAATTTAATCATGGCAGAGTTTAAATTCTTCCTGTCTTAGCACTGTTCTTATAATAAATAGTTTTCAAAAACTTTGAAAGGCCAGTTACAAATGTTTGATTATTACAGTGTTACCCAGCTGTAGTTAGCATGTCTTCCCAACTCTTCAAGTTGACTTGATTTCTACTTCATCATTGACTAAACTTCGTTTCTACTGTCTTCAGTTTCAATGTCCAAAACACCATGCTTTCTCCTTCCAGAAGATCTTCCACTTGCTTTTCTCTCTGGAGTACCCCTCCATCAAGGTGCTTAGTTAATTCCTGTGTGTCCTTTCTATCTCTGGTAAGGCTTCTTCAGTTAACACTACTTGGACACATGGAACTGTTTTCTGTCCTTAAATGCATTTGTTCTGGCTGTATTTTCAGTATTATGAATATTTTAAAAACATCAATTATCTCCAATGAGACTATAAATATAATAAAAAGAGGAACTGTATCTATTTTTACTCAGCACTTTGTCCACAGAACCAAGTACTATTTATTTATAAAATGTGGAATCCACCAGTTTTCAAAGGGTTGGCATATGTTACTAGGTTAGCAACAAAATTTTTGGAATCAGAAAGACCTAGATTCAAATATTTTCTCTACATTTTCTCACTCTTATACTTGTAGACTGATCATCTAATCTTTTAAGTCTTGGTGGTTTATTTTTGTAGTAAAAATAATAATTATCTAACCAGACCACAGGTTAATTATAGATATTTTAAACCACATAGAAGGCATAAATGCATAGTTCTTTTCAACTGTCTACCACCATCTCCAATATATCACTGTATTTGGAAGGAAAGGGTAATGATTTAAATACAGGCATCATCATGACAGGACTAAGAGGAGGCAAGTTATATAATGAAATGTTACATGAGGGTGTTTCCAGAAGACATGAAGCTATGGATCAGTAAATTGAGTAAAGAAGATTTATCCTCACTAAAGTGAGTAGACATTATTCAATTTGTAGAGGGTTCAAATTAAACAAAAAGGTGAAGGAAAAGCAAATTCATGCCTTTTTCTAATGTTTTCAACTTTTTAAACTTAGCATACAAATAAGATTTACTATGGCATTCTCATACATGTCACTGTCCATTGCTCATGCTTTTTCCTTTCCATTACTTCTCTTTTTGAATGGGCTATGCATTGTTACTGCCTTCAGACATCAGATCTCTGAGTCTTTAGGCCTTTGGACTCTGAATTTCACAGCAGCTACTCTCTTAGCCTGTTCTCAGGCTTTCAACCATCTGTTTCCCTGCGCAGTCCTCATGACCAGACTAAAACACACATTTTTGACATTCTTAGGTCTCTGCTTTTTGTTAACCTCCAGAATAGTGAGAATCAATTCCTATAACAAATCTTTTATAGATATCTGTGGGTGTTTTTTATCAGATCTGAAACCTGAAGAATATAGAAAATAAATGTTGCTTTAATTACAGTCTTAACAATAAAATCACATGCATACAACTTCTACTATAAATCCAGTACAATAAGAAGATAAATTCAAAGCATGTTTTCTGGGCTTGGTGAGTTTAAGAACTCATATGAGATAACTTGAGATGGTAATTAAGCAATAGTGACCTGGTCCTTAAATTAAGAGTTAAAGGCTAAGCAAAGAATTCTTACATAATTAAAGATGAAATTCTCTGATGAAACACTTGCAGAATGGTACACTCTGAAGAGCAGTCAAGATCAGCCTGGAGTGGTGTCACTTGGGGCAGTTGGGTTGACTAAAGTAAGACTTGATGACAGTTGTCCTGGTTTGTGCTGAACACTCTGCCATAAGTAGAATGAGCCCTTCCCCGTGTCACCCCTGACTTGAGCCTTTCTGACCAACTAACTGGTACAGTAAGGACTATCACTTTCCAATGGACTGTTTAAACTTTAGCTCTTGTTTTGTGTGATTGTTATTAACCTTATGCAGTCTAGCTGTGATGTGTTACAGTGCCTTAATCCTAGCAAGGATATGGAAGCCTATTCTAGAAATGACTTCAGAGCAACCTACAACCTGACACTATGCAAAACACTTGGAAATGTGCTTTCACAGACTAAGTAAACCCTATAGATAATCCCTGAGTCCTGCAGGCCTGGGACTCTTGATGTAGAATGGGCTGGCCAGGAACTCAGATTTACCTGCCTCCACCTCTTGGTGCTGGCATTAAAGTGTTCGCCACCACCTGCTTCCATGGCTATCTTAACTTCATTTTGTTAACTATAGTGATCTCATGTAAGCAAGGCTACAGTCAGGATCCATCTATCTGCCAAAAGATAGAATAGTCATTCTTGATAGAAAAATCTAGATGACAAGTAATCTAAAAGTTGCTTTATAATAATGGACTAAATGAGGAAAAGTTGGACATGGTTGTGCACACCTCCACACCAGCACTTGGGAGGTAGAGGCAAAAGATCAGGAGTTCAAAGTTAGCCTAGGCACCATAGTGAAGTTGAGGCCAGCCTGGGCTATATACATGAAATTGTTTCATAGTGGGGGTGGGTGAGAGTGGGGTGGATTTTAACTGTCAAATGTGTTGCCTTTGCTTGTGTTGTATACTATACTAAAACTTTCTCTGCATTTGAAAGACAAACTACAACTAGATAGCATGACAGTTGAAGAGAGTCAGAAGTAGAGCTCATTATGTTCATCCATGATAGACTAGTTCACAAAGTTGGTGTAACCATTGAACATGGAGAAAGGTATCGATAAAACAGAAAACACTAATAAAACATTGCATCCTTAAGGTGTAGGAGAAAAATAGTAACACAAATTATTGTCACTGGAAATGAACAAATTTCACTAACTAGTTGATGATGCAATAAAAACTAATATGAAAACTCTAAATTGACATTAGAAAATCTTTAGCTCTCACTACTGATGATTAAGTAAGTGACTTATAACAGAGTGAAGGCTGGTTGGTAAGGTACTAAAGGTAGTTTCAGATTGCTGCATTAGGGGTCAGGTGACCTCTTAGTGCTTTGTTAGGGGCCAGCCGTGTGCTGAGAATATTCACATGCTAGCTTTCCTGTATATATCATGTTTATTAGGGGGTCAGATGGTCTCTTAAAGAGTGCTTTGTTAGGGGCCAGCCGTGTGCTGAGGATATTCGCACGTTATCTTTCCTGTATATATCATGTTTATGTTAGTAGATTATTTTAGTAAACTATATTAGTAGATTATAGGGTAATTCAGGGTTTGTGTGTGTTTCTGTTACGTCGTGGCTGCAGTTGTGAAACACTGCTATAGTGAGTCCCCTTACCTTTCCCTCAGAATAGTGTGGTAAGATTATTTTTCCTTTTTTGATTTAGAATTTTCTTCCTGTGTTTATAGAAGTGATGTTTCTACTTCTAACATAATTGTATAATAGAAGTTATAAAGTTTATATTTTACCTAGTGAGCAACTGTAAGCTGTAGACTGCAAGATTAGGAAAAGCACAGATGCTTGGGCAGTACCCAAGTGTCAAACTGTAAATCTTTGTAATTAGATAACTTTAGTTAAACAACATAGAATGTTTTCATGGAAAACATTCAAATTGATGGGAGCATATTCTTCTGATTTAAATACTTGTAATAGTTATCTTGACCTAAGTAATAGCTTGCGTAGCCCTTTAGGAATTACTTGTTGTAAATAGCCTTGTAAATAGAGCATCTAACCTTACATACCCTTTCCAGCCTTCTAGAAAGAAGGTATACTGTTTCATCTTTCATAAATGTAAATATTCCAGCCTGTGGCATATAGATGTATCCTATGGTGTTCTTTCAACCAAGTGTTTATTGTGTTTTTTTTATGTGTATAGTTAAACTCTGTGAACAGTATGCCAGATCAGTGTGCAGCTGTCTTTTTGGCAGGGGTGGGGATTATAGGGATGGATCCCAGGGCCTTGTGCATGCTGAGCAAGCTATAGTCCATGCATAGCATGTATAGCTCTTAATGAAATCTTCTGTTGCTGTTTGACCTTTTTTGTTTTTCCTTTTTTACTCAACTTTGGCCTTCTGCTTTACTACCAGAGATTGCTAAAAAATTTTCTTCTTTCTTTTTCATACTTTTCCTTTTTTAAAAAAACAATTATAGACATTCACTTGGTGAGATAGAATTGACCATCTAGAAATATGATCACCTTCTGAAGTCAGCAGAATGTGTTGTAAGCGGTAGTCTGTCTTACTAGTTATAGGTCCCATGTATATCCAGCGAATGAACTCTTAGAGTTTCAGAATCAGCAAGGGCTAATTTTCATAATACAGTTGTTTTTTTTTCTAAGACAGGGCCTGGCTGTGTAGCCTAGGCTAGCTTTGAACTCACTATGTAGCCCAGTCTGGCTTGCTTGTAATGCTCTTGCCTCAGCGTCCCAGCTGCTAGGATCACAAGTGTAAAACATGAGCCCAGCTCAGTATTTTACATGGAAATGTGCCAAAGGTGCTTCTTGGCCTAAAAATCTCCATGTTAAAATTTTGTTGCCAATATTAAAAATAAACATACATTGTAAGTTGACTTCAAATATGAGATATTTGGGGGTGATACAAATAAAAATAAAAGGCAGTCCTCAATAGTGCAACACGTAGGTACTGCAGTTCTAACAGACACTGGAAATACTGGGTTTAAATGAAGACTCAAGAAGAGCCTCTTTGCTAGAATGTAAAACAAATCTTGAAAAGCAGCAAAGGAGAGGGAAAGAGAAGTCATAGGCACCAGGGGAACCCCTGAGCCAGTAAAGCCCTGTAGAGTAATAAGGAATTGTTTTAAAAATGACTTGCAAAGTGGCCTACTGCTGCCATCTAAAAACCTTATCACCGAGTTTATCACTGTTATTGTTATTCTATCATCCCTGCTGCTGGAGGCCATTCCATTTGCTCCTGGTAAAGCAGAGCCAGCAAACTGTAGGTGTGTTTTCAGCCTTGCCTTTCCCAGAGTTGGAAAGTGTTTCTTCATTGGTCTGGTTTATAATATAGCAGGTAGCCTTAGTGAATGTTTACCTTTTTGGTGTGTGTGTGTGTGTGTGTGTGTGTGTGTGTGTGTGTGTGTGTGTGGTGTTTTTTGTTTTGTTTTGTTTTGTGTTTTTGTTTTTGTTTTTTTTTAGTGCAAATCAAGTATTTAGTAGTGACTACATAAAAAAACCACGTGAGTTTCCATGTGAGTGCTTGTAGATACAACTTTACTAGTAAAAGTATATATGTAAAATTATTTAGCTGCATTTAGTTTTCAAGTGCCTAATTTTACCTAAATGACTTGCTTTTCATCTAAAAGTAGAGATTTTATTATAAATATTGCTCTCCATTTAGTCCAAAATTCTGAGTATTTGAGTTAAATTAGGCATGTAACCCCGGTGAAGGGTACTGTGTAGGCTTTGGGCAGTGTGAGATGTAGCACGTAGTTCTGTTCCATTGCTTAAAAAAGTGTCTAGTTTAGCCTTCACTGTCTGTATATTGAGCACTTCATGTTATATAACATCAGTTCAGTAGCATGCAGTTTGATATTTCCATCATAGTGTGATCTTTTTGATAGTATAGTGGGTAGCAATATCCTTTGTGGTCTGAAAGTAAGTGCCTTAAGTTTTCCATTTAACCCGAACTATGGGAAAGAACGTATATTATATGGTAAATTGTCAGTGATGGCTGTGTGATCTTCTGCATTGACTTGAAGAGAAAAACTGATCCTGAGGAATTCCTTTGCCCACAACAGGGCCTACTGTGTGTGTAGGGCTTCTGAGGAGGGAATCTTAATCATACTGTGCCAGGAGACGAGAGCCCCCAGAAAAAGGTGTGCCGTTTATATAGTATTTTATTTAAATGTACATGCTCCCACAAAGGACAGCAGACATTCCACTGCTGTCATATTTATATCATCGTAGGAAAATATTGTCACTGAGGTTTAGCATGTTTTATCACTAGTTTTCCTATAGACCAAAGTGGGGATAGTTGAATATGTCTAAGTGCCACCATTCTTACTACATTTTTCTTGATCTATACTTACTAAGGATTGGATTCAGAAGCATTCCACTAACTCACAAGTTGAAAACGTAGAAAGTGTTTTTGATATGTGCTGCTAGGCTTTTATTTAGTACCAGTCACCCTCAGTCATTGGTATACTATTCACTCTCATGTGTATTATATATGTATAAAATCTAGTAGCTTAGTGAAGGTTATTAACATGCAGAGAACTGTCTGCATTCACTAGAACATACTTGATTCTTTTGACCATGAATAAATTGAATAAAATTGTATTATTCAAACTTAAGCTGGGAAAGAAACTAGGAGGAGGTTAGCATTGCTGTTATTGGGACCGTAACTAGGTTGGTGTTGTGTACAGTGATGGTTGAGTCCCTGTTCTCACAGTTCACATGCTCAGCACTGGTGTTCCTGAGAAACAGTTGTTGACCCAGTAGTCACTTTCTAACAGTCATAGCAGACTTATGTTGAGGTTTGTTACATTTTGAGCCCGCTTGGTATTCCTTAGAAACAGAACATAATGGGGAAGACTTTCTGCATAACCATACTTAACTTTTCATAAAGTTGGGGGCTTCAAATACCAACAAAAGATGCTGAAAAGATGTTACTTTGGTCAAATTAATATGTATGTTCTGACTTCTTTAATTTTCAGTACTTAAAGTCTTGTGTATTAGAAATATATGTATAAGTATATACATAATTAAAATGTAACTCAAATATGAATTAATAATGGAGTTTATTTTCTGGAAAAGATACAGTCCTATTGTATCAAATTTATGTTGCCTTATAATGGCTAATATTCTAAAAAGAATGTTTAAACTATTTAAATTCTTGTGTCTTCTACTCCAAAGGACATGAAAAAATATGATCTTAGATTAACTTTATATATCTTCTTCATGAATTTATCTTTAAACATTGTGCCTCATTTTATTAAATTGTATTATTAGACTCCAGTTCTGGTTTTTGTGACAGCATTTTATTCTAAACAAACATTTATTTTAAAGAAAACTTTATAATGCCTGTATTTGGTATATCACTGCTTATCTGTTTATTGAATTTACTGAATACACAACTCCAAAAATTTTTTAAAAAAGATGAAATTCTCCTTAGAGCATAAGCCAATTTCTTAATAACAAAGTTGATAATGAGCTAGAACTGCTCATTAACTCTAAGTCCTATTTGGAGACTATTCAGGGTCAGGCCACATATCAAGGTAAAACATACACCCATGTGCATATCCACTTCCATCTGGTACCAAATTAATAGACACCTAAGACAGGTTTTGTTGTGGAAATAAAGTCTAGGAATGATACAGTAAATTCAATCACTTAATTTTAGTGTTTATTTTAAATTATCCTCAATATTAACATAAAGACAAATATTAATTTATACAAATACCCACTTATATGTTAGATCATTGACCTAATTTTACAGCAATATTTGTTCTAGAAAGTTCAAACCTTATATCATTAAAAAGGAAAGGAATATAAAGTGCAAATAATTTTATTTAGGTACAAAATCTCAATAGAAGCATCAACAGTGTCATGTATTCTTCATATTTTATTATAAATTAATCATTTTGTAGGTAATGCTGTTTGTTGACAAATTTTTTGACTACCTTTCTTTGCTTTTGTCCATCTTCCTTTCACTGGCTCTCTTTATCATTTTACCCTGGAATTAATGTATATTGTACAGCTATGCTTCTGAATGACTGAAAATTCTAAAAAGTTCACTGTACAAAGCTATAACCTTTCTATGTATACATCCCTATTTTATACTACAATGAAGCCTAGATAAAAAGCCTATCATAGAATGAGCAACAAAACTCTAAATCCTATATAACTACAAATAGCATATATTTAAGCTATCACACATTAATTCTAAATTGTAAGACCAACACAGAGATCAATATTGGAAGAAATAAATAAGGGTTGAGAATTGAAATTGATTTTCTTCAACACATGAAGAAAATGTGTATATACAATTGACACTGACAACAAGTCAACCAGAGACCAAACTGATGGAAAGAGGGTGCCAAGCAAAACCTAGCTTTCTGCCAAAGTTTTCCCTGGGAGGTGAATCACATTTCCCATAAGTCTGTGGAATTGCAGAGCTGGCTTGATAATGAAATACTCTTAGCCACATTTTTTATGTTTGACTTAACATTTCTGTTCTCTACTGAACAGTGTGGATTACATTAATTATATAAGAAGGGAGCCCATATTTAGATTCAATGGAAAGATTAGCAGTATTTTATTTTACTTGAGAAATTTTACCATATGTATAAATGAAATATGCATTTAAAACCTATTTTTGATAGTATAAAACTATTTATAAAATTGCAACATAATTCAACAAGATTAAAATCAAATACAAATATTTCAGGCAGGAACACATGATATTATATGATATTAATTTGCAAGGCTTTATAATTAAGAATTATAATATTAATAAAGTCACATGCTTATCCCAGCTTATCACTACAAAGTGAGATATCCATTCTTGGGCAAAAAATGTAGATTTTTTAAAATAATTTTTCTGTTCAATTTTCCCTGAAGTAGATTACTGATAAGTTCCAAACAACAGAACATTTTAACACATAAGTAATCTCCACTTCTGATTATTGAGAGGTTTGTATTCACTTGCTTGTTTACATAGCATTTAGATTATTACATAGATTTAGATAATATAAGCTACCTTCTGACAGAGGAAAATAAGGTATCCACAGAATGTACAACCAAGCTCTGGGATTTGTTTTTCTTTGAAGTTTTAAGTGTCACACCATCCCAGCTCTTCCTTTAAAACCAAAGGCAGCAAGGGCAAGGTGACTCTTCACCCTCAGGTACCCTTCTTCCCTTTTGTTAGTCCTTTAGTTTGCCCCATCTAATTGTCCCTTCTTCTAATGCTACCTGCTTTTATCTCACTCCCTATGTCCTTTCCTATGTAGTTTTATAACTACAAAATCAGACAAGAACCAAAGACCTTATGGGCAAAAAAACTGCTCTTGCCTGGACTGTTTGACCATATGCTGTACAGACTGGACATGCAGGACCCATGGAAAAGTGACCACTAAATTTTCCAAAACAGGGCGAGATGGATCTTAAGGTTCCTACTTCACAGAGGAGACTGTCAGACATTCTGCAGAACACAGGGATAAGCAACCAATGAACTCTGCCAATAGGCAAGATAATCCTTCAAACTTCCTGCTTCACTAAAACGTCTGCCAGTGGTTCTAGACCTGAAGGCTGAAGATGGATGCCCCAACATTACAGAGGAACTTTGGGTGACTCACCAGGCAGCCAGCTGTCTCTGTCATTCTAGATTTTTGGAAGTTGCTTACAATATACTTCCTGTTTACTTAAGTAATATTATATCCTTCTGGGGCCTTTGATATAGTTGACTAGATAGTTATAATTTTCCTTGGTTATGATAGAAGATAAATTAGATATAAAACCTTAGACTCACAAATATAGGATAGATAATATTTTTTTAATTTTGCCAAATACAAATAGGCTAGATATTATAGCTGTAACTCCTGCTTGATAACTGTTCTATTATGTGTAATTTTACTATGTTAAAGTTAAAACCTTCCTATTTTATTAGACAAAAAAGGGGAAGTGTTGTGAGATGTCTTTCTGTATGCTATAAATATGTGTTGCTTTGGTTGGTTGATAAATAAAGCTGCATTGGCCTATGACAAGGCAGCTTAGAGACAGGTGGGAAATCTAAACAGATATATGGAGAGAAGAAAGAAGAGGAAGGTGAAACACCAGCTACCACCAAAGGAGCAGCAAGATGCCAGCAGATTGGTAATGTCATGGCCATGTGGTAATCTACATGTTAATAGAAATTGGTTAAGTTATAAGAGCTAGCTAGCAATAAGGTTGAGCCATAGGCCATCCAGTTCATAGTTAATATGAGCTTCTAAGTGATTATTTTATAGGCAGCTGCGGGATCATGGGCCAGGTGGGACCAGAGAAACTTCCAGCTACATTAGTCCATTATCATCATGGCAGGAAACATGGCAGCATGCAGGCAGACATAGTGCTGGAGAAGGATCTGAGAGTTCTACATCTGGATCTATAGGCAGCAGGAAGTGAACGCCACACTGAACCTGGGTTGAGCATTTGTGACCTCAAAGCCTGCCCTCTAGTGGCATACTTCCTCCAACAAGGCCATGTCTCCAACAGTGCCACTCCCTTTGGGCCTATGAGGGCCATTTTATTCAAATGCTTTCTTTTAAATATGGATGGGTTTGGGTTTAGTTGTTTTACTTTTGCCAGAACACAAATTTGCCACAACAAAACCACACATTCTGCTATAACACATTCAGCTATGATGCATGTTTGTAGGTTTCAAAATTACCCATTCATTAAGAATTTACTAGGTCTGTCCAGTGTTCCACTCATGACAGATCTCCATAAGGGATAACAAGGAAGAAACAATAAACTAATCAGACACTTAAACCTAAGTTTCTGCTACTAGACTTTCTTTAAGCTGGGCAGTGGTGGCGGCTGAGTAGTGGTGGCGGCTGAGTAGTGGTGGCACACACCTTTAATCCCAGCACTCAGGAGGCAGGCAGATCTCTGTGAGTTTGAGGCCAGACTTTTCTACAGTTCCAGGTTCCAGGATAGCCAGGACTGCACAGAGAAACCCTGTCTAAAAAAACATAATTTTTAAGTGGTGTAACATTTTAAATGCATGCTACTCCTGGATGAGAATATCACAATCAGTACACTCACATTTCCCTCTCCCAAATCACACTCAAGGAAGAAAATATAGAACGAAAGAAAGTGGATAAATTACAAAAGAAGAATGGCCAGGAAATAATGAGCGTTTCACAGTGTTTAGTGGAACTAGAGAAGGATGTGGAATGGCAGATAAGTGCTATGGAAGAGTGTGGTGATACCTTCTTTTGAAAATGCCTCCTGCCTTCAAAGAGACTAATCTTCTGGACCTTGCAACCTAGTTAATAATATGTCTTGAGATCATTTAAGACTATGTATCCAATCTGGGGTCCTGCTGTGTGCTCAGCGTATTTAAATTTAACTTGTCTTGAAGGGAACAATGTAACCAACCTTACTATGCCTTGAATTCCCCAGGTTATCAGCCGTTACAACCTAAGCTCAACACATAGATTTAATCGTTTTTTATATATAAGATTTATTTTATTATGTATACAGTGTTCTGCCTACATGTATGCCTGCATGTCAGAAGAGGGTGCCAGATCTCATTATAGATGCTGGGAATTGAACTCATAACCTCTGAAATAACAACCAGTGTTCTTAGCTTCTAAGCCATCTCTCCAGCCCACAGATTTAATCTTAAACTACATACTTTTCCATAGCCCAAACCCAGAAGTGTGTGTGTGTGTGTGTGTGTGTGTGTGTGTGTGTGTGTGTGTTTCTGAAAGCACCCATCAGAATGAAATCAATATTAAATAAAACAAATATCCACCATAAATGCTCAAAGCAACATATGGATACAGGTGGATAACATCTATATGCAGTTTTGAGTGCTATTCTAGGACAGTCAGAGTCAATAAAATAACCTAAATAAAAAAAACTGTTTCCGCAGAGTGTTCAGTAATATTAACCCAGAGTCTTTAGTATTTGGACATTTGAACATTTCTTCATTTTTTTTCTCTTTACTTTTGTGGTTCTGTATCTTCTCTTTCTGACCCCAGGTATCCAGTGCCCTCACACTGCCCTTCAGATGACAAAAGCAAGCCCATTTTGGCACTCTGCTCAGGCTTGCCCCAGGGACAAAATTACTTCCCTTTTCTCTCATTTTGACCCTCATAAAAACTTCCATTACTTAGAGAAAAGCAATTTAATTAAACTAAGTCACATTGGACATTTTGAATGATTGATTAATAGACTATTTAACCCACCCTGGAATATATATTTTTAAAGAGGACACTGTAATGTAAGTGAATGTGCAATAGGCAGAATTTCAATCAGCTCAAGAAAGCAAAAAGAACTAAGTAGGCTTCATTCAGGCTGGTATGTTTTGATAGAAGAGCCTTCTGAAGGGCCCTTAAATTACCCCTGTTGGTGGCCTCTGCTCCTAACTCCAGTAAAGCAGAGGCTGAATGCCCTTTTCCAGTTCTGTAAGCGAGCAGCAAAGCACTGTCAAAGGAAAGCAGTTGACTTTGAAACAGACTTCAGAAGTCAGAGATGGTTTAACACTCCTCTGGGTGAACTGACAAATTCAAATGTTTCTTTTAACTTGGTGCCAAATTCCCAAGAGCCATCCTTAAAAATCAAATATCACTATGACAGGGCTAAATCCTTTGTCATGTGGAAGTGACCCTACAGGTAGTCTTTTAAGATTAACTGCATGCTTTTAACTCTTAACTGGAGCATGAAAAAGATCACCAGAAATGTATGATGTGATTCTATATTGCAAAGATGCATATAAGACTGAGATGTAAAGGAGCCTCTGCAAGAGTCACACTAAAATTCAATCTCTCAGCAATTCCACCTTCTAGACACTTCCCCTTCCCTCTCCTCTTTCTCTTTTCTAAAACACCTATTCCTCAAATATTTTCATAGTATCTTCTTAAAAATTAGCTACACATCATCTAGACAGTCTTCTAAGGTTTGTAATTAAATGATTGAAATAGTACTGTTGGTAAAAAAAAAAATTGATTAGTAGTTACAACTACTTTTTTTTGTAATTTTTTCCCTGCCTGATCTCATATATTAAATGAAGAGATGAGAAGTGGTTTATTGTTTGCCTTTTTTAAAAATATGTTTATTTTATATGTATGTATCTGTGCCTAAGAATGTGTGCAGGACCCTGGAGAGGCCAGAGGAAGACATAAGATTCCCAGGAACCAGAGTTACAGATGGTTGGAAGTTGCCACATAGGTGCTGGAAGTGAACCCAGTGCATTTACCATTACTACCTCCTAAACACCCATTCCCAGTATATTTGGGAAGATGGAAACGTGTGTGTGTGTGTGTGTGTGTGTGTGTGTGTGTGTGTGTGTGTGTCTTCCTCAATTCTTCTATTCCTTATTTATTGAGGTAGAGCCTCTTACTGAAGCAAAATCTTGCCACTTCAACTAGTCTGATTAATCAGCATTGTTCCAGGGACCCCATGCAAATCCTCCAGGATACCAGGATTACAGACAACCATGCCCATCTGACTTTTGCACGGATTATGGCAATACAAATAGCTGTCCTCACCTTATATTGCAAGCACTTCACATGCAGAACCATCCCCCCAGCCCCTGGAAACATCTCACAAGGGAGCAGGCCTACTATCACATAGTGGACACAGACCAGAAACAGCACTAACCACACAAAAGTACATTCATTCAGCTCTCATTCAAGTAAGAGCCTTCCAAGAAGTTTCTTTATACTAGTCAGAGAAATGCTGAAAGATTCTTCTGCAAAATTAAAATTAAGAATATTTTTTAATAAAATTTATTGGAATTATTGACCTATCTTGAAGAAAAGCTTATCCAACAGAGTACATCTTTTCAATCACTATTTATTTGATGCCTTTTATCTAAATTTTTTAACTTATGAACCCCTAAATGAAGCTGATTGCTCACTAGCAATTTTCATGTTTCTATTGTATTTCCAAAGTTCTATGAAACCACAACACTGTTCATGCAGAAAGGTACTCTTAAATTAAAATCAGGTATCCTATATTAAAGACAATATAATTTCACATAGAAATGTCAGAAAAAAAACTCTGACCAGATGCTTCCTGTGAAATATGACATAGCTAAACCAACTTTAGGTTATGCCTCAACATACAAGCTCCCCAGCCACTGAGGTAGAAAACACACACCAACAAATGGACAGCCTTGTCCACTGCAAGGCTAATAAATCAAAATCACCAAGATCAGTTAACTGCATTTTCAAGGGGTACAGATTTATCATCAAAGGCCTGATAATCATGCAACCACTAGAAAAAGCCATGTGCTTCCCATGACCTTGATCATAATTCACCAACACTCCCAGCTTACAGCTTTTCAACATTATATCACCCTCAAAAAATGATTTCAAGAGCTTGGACCTCTGAGAGAGAAAGAGAGAGAGAGAGAGAGAGAGAGAGAGAGAGAGAGAGAGAGAGAGATGTGTGTGTGTGTGTGTGTGTGTGTGTGTGTGTGTGTGTGTGTGTGTATGTAAATCTGATGGTTTTTCTGGACACTATTTGGTACAAAAGCTGTAAACATCTAATGCCTCAAAAGTAGACTAGTAGATAGAAAACTCGGGAATGCAGGGCTTAGATGTCTTAGAGATTTTCTAGACATGAAAAGGTGGCTAGAAATCTGAGTGTAACCAAATGAAGCCCCTAGATATTCAACTTTTTAGTAATTACTTTATCTTAAATCTGGCAGCAAGAGGGAAACTCATCAGGGTTGAAACTAGTTAGAGATGTTCCTGAGTTCTGTGTTGATCTCACCGATGGGAATGCCTAGTGGCCACAAAGCTTTCAGAAAGGGAGAGTGACACAAGATGATAACTTCTCAGGCTTCTCAGAGCTCAACCAGGAATACTACAAAACTCTTAAAGAACACAAAGTAGAGGGAGTGAGGTGATCTAAGGATGTCAGGGTCTATTTACCAAACTTGAAGCTTGGCTATTGAGATTAAAGTGAAAGTGAAGAGAAAGCACCTTTTAAATATTTAAATAGATATTTTCTTTAGAACAAAAGGTCGATTACATAGGAGATTAGAATTGAAATTTTTCAGTAGCTTAAAAGTTATATAAACTAAAACGCCTGAATTGAAATCCTGACTTAAGATCTTTTCTGGAGAGTGGGCAAGAATAACACACAGTTGTAAACTCAGTGTTGAGGAAACAGGCAGGAAATCAAAAGTTCAAGTTTAGCCTGAACCACATAGTTTATACCCTGCCTCTAAGACACAAATGAACCCCAACTAGAAAAGAGCCTTTCTATGGCAGAGCTTTAGGCGAGTTGTGTGTGACTCAAAGTCACTGGTTTTACTCTTGTTTGTTTCCGTTTTAGTTTTGTGATTACCTATGAAATACAGGTTTTTAAATCTTTCTTCTCTTTATTATGTGTCTTAATTCAGGCAAGGAGGCAAGGAGTCCAAGACATATTATGCAAGAAAGTCCATGGCATTGGTTATTAACTCTAATAAAACAGATAATAATGGCTCCATATCAGAGGACAAAGAGCAGAGACAGAGCAGGCCACCATCCCACACTCCTTGACAACCAGGGGTGCTGAAGACAGGCCAGAATGACAATTGTGGAGCTTTGCTGACTGCTGGGTAAAAAATTAGTCCACTGAAAAACTCAGCATCTAATGATGATAAAAGGTACTGTGTCAGAGACAACACTTACATTGATAATCCATTAGTACTCTCATTTTGCAGCTTCTAGAATCATGGGTTAAAGTATTATGGAATTTTCTTAGATTATGAGCAGAAAATACAAAGCAGGGAGCCTAGCAGTGGCTCACAGTCAAAGGCACTCTGCAGAGGAGGGTCTGCCCACAGGTGAGTCCCAGATGCTAGATTAGCAATATACAGTTCCATTGTTCCCATAGAAACTAAATTATTAAACTTTCCTTTCATTCATTACAAACATATATTAATGGATAGTTTTTAAAAACCAAGAAGCATCTAAAAGTAACAAAGATCTAAGTACAAGGTAAAAGAATAACTGGCTGAACAGTGATGCCTTTAATCCCAGCACTGGGGAGACAGAGCCAGGCGGATCTCTGTGAGTTCCAAGGCCAGCCTGGTCTACAGAGTGAGTTCCAGAATAGGTGCAAAACTATACAGGGAAACCCTGTCTCAAAAAACAAAACACAAACAAACAAACAAAAAACCCTGCAAATAATCAGGGGAAGTAAATATAATTGGGACAATAACCCTTCATTTGGAAGGACACTCTCCTAGTTTGCTTCTCTCTTGTTATGATAAATGCCAAGACCAAAATGAATTTGAAGAGAAAAGGGTTGATTTGGTCTACAGACTACAGTCCATCATCAATGAAATCCAAGGTAGGGCTTGAAGCAGAGACCAATGGAGGAATGCTGCTTACTGGCTTGCTTCCCATGGCTTATTCAGTTTACTTTCTTATACAAACCCAGGACACCACCTGCCCTGGGGTACGATCCCACCCACAATGGGCTAGGTCCTCCCATACCAATCATTAATCATAAAACTGCTCCCACAGACCAATTTAATAAAAACAGTTCCTCAAGTGAAGTTCCCAGGTAGCTCCATGTCAAGCAGACAAAAACTAACCTACACACACACCATCCTTCCTATTATTCTGCATAAGAAACCCACTACAAAAAATATAAGTTTGTGAATAAATATCTGGTACCAAAGACCATCTCTATGGTCTTTATCTCATCAGTAAAGAAACTTCTATGAAGATGTAGTGTACCTAAAAGCAGGAGGCTGCGGTGTGGTGCTCTCTCCTGAGCACAAAGCAAGATCTTCCTGTGACTGTGGAGCAACAGCCTTCTGCCATTGGTGACCTTTCTTCTTTCCCCTTGGGAGAGAGGAAGCACATTATGAAAGGCTTTATATTTGAGAAAAGAAAAAGAAAAAAAGAAAGCATTTTTAATCAGAATATTTTTATATTGGGATTAGGCTAAGGTTGACTTAATGCTCAGAAATCATACAAGGAAATATTTAAAAATTGGATATTTTAAAATACAATTTTTACTCTAGAAAATATATCAGAAATAAAATAAAAATTAAGAAAATTTATTTGTAGTAAATAAGTCTAAGGGTTAATATATTTAATCACTACCACATACTTTTGAATCTATTTTTATTAAAAAGTAACAATCCAGTTTTTAAAACTATCAAAAGACCAATATTTACAAAATAATGTAAATGTTCACCAATGAAAAGATTTTCAGTCTCGCTAACAATCAAAAGATTTTCATCTGCTTGTGGAGTATTAGTATGGCTATTGATGCCTAGCTAAGAGGATGTAGTTGGTACCTTCACATCATTATTAGAGAGTGAAAATTGGCACAAACTTTCTGAAAAAGAATCTGGCAAGCTGTGTCAAACTGAAAAATCTGTGTGCTTTCAAACAGCAACCCCAACATTAGGAATGCATCTAATGAAATAATTTGATAACACCTAATTAGTCATGTGCAGTTTTTTACCTAAAGCTATTTAAAATAATGGTGGCTTTCAAGCAACTTATGTATTGATCAAATTATGTTGTTTCAGTATTATGAAATACTATTTACTTGCTTAGGAAGAACAGTGTACCAGTATTTAGAATGCTGTTCTTGACGTACTACTGCTGTATTGAAATGGAGTACAAAATAACCTTACAGCATAATACAATTTATTTACCCAATTTTTATAATGCTATCTTTAAAAACCAGAGAAGTTTATCCAAAATCCATGAGAAGAGTTGGAGAGATTGCTCAATGGTAAAGAGCACACACTGCTCTTACAGAGAACCTGGGTTCCTTTCCCAGGACTCATATTGGCCATATAGCTCACAACTGCCTGCAACTGCAGCCCCAGGCAATCTGAGGTCCCCTGGCCTCCACAGACATCTGCACTCACATGCACACATCCACACACAGCACATACACATAACTAAAAATAGTATCTTTTTTAAATGTGAGAGGTTGGAAGAATACATTAAAGTTAACGTGGTTATTTTACTATCAAAATACAAAATATATGACCCGGTTTTTATAAATTATAAATCGTTACATAGGTTGGTTTCTGTTTGAAGAAATATGGGTAGCTCAGTGTTAATATCTAACATGTTCTATTAAACTTGCTATTTTAAAAATGCAGAAAATACCATGACATCTACAAATACCAAAATGTGATGACACATTATTTACTGAACAAATTATAATTATAAAAAAAGAAACTAAAGCAAAGTAAAAGACCCTGAAATTAACAACAAATTTTGTGGACCACAACAGGTTCTTTGGAACATACAGAATAGTTGGGTATTTTACAATTAATTTTTCAGATTTCCAGTCCTGTTCTGGAAGCACACACCCTGAAAAATGGTTTGCTATTTTAATTTCCATGCTCACTCTTTCTCCAGGGAAGTTGCCAAAGCCATCACCAGCTGGCTTTGGAAACAGGGCTAAGTTAACAGCAGGTATTCCTTTTTGAACTGTTAGTAGATATTAAAATGATTGAGTTGAACTAATCTAAATTCACATTGGAATACAAAGGTTATCTCCAAGAGAATTTAAATTGCACAGTCAAAACTTGAAATATTTTCATGTTCTTCTCTCTTTTAAGTGCTCTAATTTTTCTTAAATGTGAATTATAGATAAGGTGCCCAGCTGTCTCCTGTGTTGTCATTCTTTAGAAACATGAGAGAACCCCAGATAAAAATAGGTACAGCAGCACAGTCTAGGTCACACAATCCCAGTTCTTTACCTGTCTTCCTGGGCCTCATCCACACTATCAATGAAATTTACAGAGATTTGAATTAGTAGATATTAAAGTAAAAGCACATGGTTGTTAGATTGTTAATGAGCAATAAGTAACATTCTAAATATCCTTCATGCACCTTGGAGTAGTAGTTCCATATAACTACTTATATTAACCCAGTATTATTTGAGTCACAACAGATTTGCTTGCTAGATCTTTCCAAACTTTGATCAGGTGGTATTCTAAACCACAATATACTTACTTGTCCACAAACACTAAAGCCATAGTAGATATAAGCAGTGATTCTAGCCCAGCGATCACCAATGATTTTCAACCAAGGTCCCAAAGAATTATTTAGAATTGTTACCCTGTTTGACAGCCTTAATGGGTAAAAAATGGGAGCACTACATGCTAATGGTTCCTACAAATTTCAAAAAAATAAAACAAACAACTGCAGTGTCCAGATCCCCTTTTCAAGGCCAATGCACCCACTCAGTTTCTGAGACTATCACTGACTTACGGCTTAATGCTATAATGCTATATCTCTGATTAAAGACTGCCACTGAGAACTGCCTCACCCAGGGTCAAAGCCCCACCCAGGAGATATGAACAGATGATACCTGGCTGATACAGATACCTGGCTTACATGCTTCAATTGGAGACAGTCCTGAAGTACTTTCCTGTGTCTGTAGCTTCCTGCAGTGTTGACAGAGGGTAAGGCTCTCCTGTCACTAGAGAAGTATCTCCTGTGAACACATGCCAGTAAAACTTCTGCACTCAATTGAGGACAATCTCCACTAAGACACACTCCTTTTACTGTGCCCTCATATTCAACTGGAGTGAGGATGGTCCCAAAAGGGGTAAGAATCATCTCTAAAATACAAATGAGGCTAGTTCAGCATTCAGTGCACAAAATGTGAGAAGTTTGAGAAATAAAGAATGAGACAAATCTGACATTTATGGTGGAGAATCCTAAGTACCCATGAGGTAGTTAGCTAAATGAGAATGACAAAGGCAAACATAGGAGAAGAGTTCACTAACCTGAGAATCAACAATCCCAGTCTACTAGGGCAGCAGAAATGGAAGACTACTAAAATATTTCAGTTTGGGAAACTACTGGAGTCTTTAACTACTGTCAGTCTGCCTGAATTATTCATATTTAATGTTCATTGTGGTAATAGATAGGAAGGACATGGGGAATTTTTCTCTTATGAACAGGCAACTGGAGCTGGAAAATGGCTCATCAAGTACAGGCATATATGACCAAGCCTGATGAGCTGAGTTTCATCCCTGGAACACACACAAATGCAGGGGAGAACCAACTCCTGCAAGTCATCCTTTGACTTTAATGTACATAACAAAATATAATATGATATATAGTGTATAATAAGTACAGTAATTTTTAATTTAAAAACAGCTGTAGGATACAGAAACTACTTAGTAGGATTTATTTTTTTAAAAAAAGACATAACATAAATCCAGTTATGCAAGCACCATTTGTTGAAGATGCTTTCTTTTCCAAATGGATCAAAGACCTCAACATAAATCCAGTTACTCTGAACCTGATAGAAGAGAAAGTAGGAAGTACTCTTGAACACATTGGCATAGGAGATCACTTCCTAAATATAACACCAGTAGCACAGACACTGAGAGAAACAATCAATCAATGGGACCTGTTGAAACTGAGAAGCTTTTGTAGAGCAAAGGACACAGACAACAAGACAAAGTCTACAGAATGGGAAAAGGTCTTCACCAATCCCACATCTGACAGAGGGCTGATATCCAGAACATATAAAGAACTCAAGAAATTAGACATCAAAATGCCCAACAAACCAATTAAGAAATGGGCTATAGAGCTAAACAGAGAATTCTCAACAGTGGAAGCTCAAATAGCTGAAAGACATTTAAGGAACTGCTCAACAGCCCTAATTATCTGGGAAATGCAAATCAAAACGACTCTGAGATACCACCTTACACCTGTCAGAATGGCTAAGATCAAAAACACAGAAGACAGCTTATGCTGGAGAGGATGTGGAGCAAGGGGAACTCTCCTCCACTGCTGGTGGGAATGCAAGCTTGTACAGCCACTTTGGAAATCAATATGGCACTTCCTTAGAAAATTGGTAATCCATCTCCCCCAAGACCCAGCTCTAGCACTCTTGGGCATATACCCAAGGAATGCTCAATAATACCACAATGGTATTTGTTCAGCTATGTTCATATCAGCATTGTTTGTAATAGCCAGAACCTGGAAACAACCTAGATGCCCTTCAACTGAAGAATGGATAAAGAAAATATGGTACATATACACAATGGAGTACTACTCAGCAGAGAAAAATAATGACATCATGAGTTTTGCAGGTAAATAGATGGATCTAGAAAAAAATCATCCTGAGTGAGGTAACCCAGACTCAGAAAGACAAACATGGTATGTACTCACTCATAGGAGGATACTAGATGTAAAACAAAGATGACTAGATTGCTACTCACAACTCCAGAAACTCTAGAAAACAGGACCCTAGGAAAGACACAGGGATCACCTAATGACAGAGAAATGGATGAGAGCTACATGAACAACCTGGATGACAGTGGGAGTAATAAAGGGCAAGATCTGAGGGAAAGAGAGCTTAGGGGAGCAGGAGATCCCAGCTGGATCAAGAACAGAAAGAGAGAACAAGGAATAACAGACCATGATAAATGAAGACCACATGAGGACAGGAATAGACAGAGTGCTGGAGAGGTCCCCAAAAATCCACAATGATACATCCTCTGTAGACTGCTGGCAATGGTTGAGAGAAAGCCTGATCTGACCTAGTCTGGTGATTAGATGGCCAAACGCCCTAACTGTCGTGCTGGAACTCTCATCCAATAACTGATGGAAGTGGATGCAGAGATCCTCAGCCAGGCTCCAGATGGAGCTCCAGGTGTCCAACTGTCGAGAAAGAGGAGGTATGGTAAGAGTGTGAATTGTTGAGACCAAGATTGGAAAAAGCATATGGACAATTAGCCAAACTAATGGAAACACGTGAATTATGGACCAAAAGCTGTGGAGCCCCCAACTGGATCAGGCCCTCTGGATAAATGAGACAATTGAATAGTTTGAACTGTTTGGGAAGCACCCAGGCAGTGCGACCCAGACCTGTCCTTAGTGCAATAGCTGGCTATTTGGCTTACACAGGGACACTTTGTTCAGCCTGGAAGAAAGGGACCGGACCTGCCTGTACTGAATCCTCCAGGTTGAGCTGAATCCCCAGGGGAGTCTTGGCCCTGGAGGAGAAGGGAATGGAGAGGAGGGGCTGGGGGGAAGGTGGGGGCAGGGACGTGAGGGGGGAGGACAGGGGAACCCATGGCTGATGTGTAAAATTAAAACACAAATACAATTTTTTAAAAAGGCATAACATAAAAAAATGAATCACATCTTCACCTACAATGCATACACCTTTCTCTGGAGATCATAGTTAATTCTAAACACTCACTGTCCACCAAAGTAATCCTTCTTCTGCTCAGTGCTCACTTGTTGGACATTTGTCAGCATTAAAAGACATGCTCTTCCATGGTCAGTCCTTCTCCTGTTTCTCTGGTGCACTGTAAACTATTGTAGTATTTCTACCTTGCAATCTCTTTGTTCTATTTCATATGCAGAAAATTTCCCTATTATTTTCAAGAAATAGTGCAGAAAGAATGAACATTGCTGAAAGTTCCAGTCATGAGCTAACTACCCCATGAATGTTTGGGGAGACAAAATCATCACACTTGTAAAGCAAAATTGAGGCAAAAAATCAGTAAAAATTTAATATTTTGCATAAAAGGAAAATTGCCTTTATCACACTGCCTTTCTTAATTTTCTCAGAAACAAAATTAGTACCTTAAAAAAAAAGAATAAAGCATACTGAATGAAAGGAATTATTACCAAAGCCAATGTGAACAAGATGATTTCTCCAAAGCCTCATTTGAAAAGAATTTGATATTTTAATGTGGAAACTCACAGAAGTCCTTTGAGTTTAACTAAGCATCTCAAAATATTATGCCAAATACTTAACATTTATTTTTAAATCTTTTGAATAACACTTTAACTGTATATATGTCCAAAAACAATCCTGGAAAGAATAATTTTTCTAACTTACAATAAAAAAATTGCCTGCTTCTCAAAGTCTGGGAGGTAATATGAACAAAATACATTCTTATTTCTTCATGATATGAAATAAATTTTACCCAATACCTTCACAGGAAGTACTAAGTTGAATTAATTGTTAATAATTTTCTGAACTTATTGTTCTTCTGTATGAAGGGACAGGAAAAGAAGCCAAACCTTAAGATTTACTTTCTAAAAGTTAAGCAGTGACAGGCACTATTGTCAGATCCCACACTTTCATGTAAACTCAGGTTTTACATCAAAGAATGCCATGGTATTATTTTAGTCATCCTCTGATTCATTGGCCACAAATTCATATTGCACACAACAATCATATGTTTAATTAAATCTGGAAAAAATAATAAATGTCCTACATTTGGGGGCAGCAATGTAGGCCTCCTCCTGTGTTAAACATATCCTAGTTCCTGGGTAAGTGACCATTCAAAGGCTAAACTAGACAAGTCGGGAGACCTGACTTGATTGGTTTCCCGGGCGTACAGCTTGCAATCTTTCTATTTCATCAAGGTAGCAGGGTGTCATAATAGGGACAGATTGTTCCATCAGCAGAAGCAGTAGCAGCTTTCTCTAAAACTGAGACTGTTTTCCAAATGTGCATGCTCTAGTTAGGGCTAAGGTTATTTATTCAAATGCTAATAGAAGTTAATTTGGTCACCAGCTAAGTTGAATTTAGATACTTTCTTTTCTCTCTCTTGCCTGAAAGTTCTAGTCATACTCCTACATTCTTTTCCTGACTGTTAATTTCTCAATCAAATATCCTCTTGTATGAAATTAGCACTTGACATTGATCTGTATGTTTGGCAAAGCTAATTCCACAAACACATTTAGAAAGTAACAATGCCTTGATTTTCTTCTGAGTTAACTCTTCTCTTACGGGGCATTTTCGTTTTGCTTTTTGTTTATTGTCATTTTATCCCTACTACCACCACATGTCACTTTGAAGAACAGTTAGGAAACAAAGACTCTACACCATACAGTTGTGGAAATAGATTTCTTGTTGGTATTATCTGATCAGTTTATACTCTAGCTTCCTATTATCCTTGGTATAAAAATCAAAAATACTTAGTTTAGCATACTATGCTCCATTGTCTGTCTTCTGCTTTGCTCTTCCAAGGCCATGTTTCCCCATTGAAGTCTATCCTCCAAATCAGTGAATTTCTTCACACTGTAGGAGACTCCCAAGTTCTTTCTTGCTTACCTTTGTCTTTGTTTGAACACTCTAAAAGTATCCCCATCTCCACCCAATACACACACACACACAATTCCAAAGCAGAAATGTCATAATGCTCAAACTAATGCTTGGTTCTATGTAATTAGGATACCACTTTTCCTATGAGAATCCTGTAAAATAATAAGAACTGTCCCTTCTCACTACATTTTATACAATATGGCTAAATTTCTTTTCTGATTAAGTTAAAACATTAACTCAGAAGAAAATATATAGGACTATGTACAGGGTTTTTCCTGATGCTTTCCAATATTTGCTTCATAATTACCACTATAGTCACCAGGACTAGGGCCTGACAGCCCTTTTAGAAATTATCAAAGAACCTTATAAGCACTTCAGCGTGTGCCTGGAATTACAGCCTTTGGGCTGCTCTGGTTCTTTTGGCTGGCACCTGCATACTTGAAAAGAAAAAAATTGAAAAGCTTCTTAGATGCCCAGGGTAGCCTTTTGTCTTCGTCCTTTTCAGTACCGTAGCCTTAGCTTGTGAATGCTTGAATACTGTTCTTGAGTATTCTTCAGGACCATTAGGCTTTTCATGTTTCTAATTATAAACAGCCATGGTAGTGGAAGCCATGGTCTTATATAAATTTATACATGCTTAGCATCACAGGAAAAATAAATAATCATGATTTTGTTTAAATTTAAACATGCAGGAATTTCAATAAAAAAACTGAAGATTCAAAATGCAATTATAGATAACAAAGCTGGTAAAAGATAAGTTTCCATGTGTTTCAGTGAGCAATGAAGTCAAAATAAAAGAGTAGTGGCCACTTCAAACCTAGTTCTGACTAATTAGTAGAATACAATATTTACTAATGAAATCTCCAAAGCCCCAGGTCTGCTTATGTGCATTATTTTTGCATAGGCTCTGACACAGAGCATGTGCTATAATATGTACTAGCCTTTACCATTACCAGATTTTTCATGATCTAGAATGACTCCAAAGTCTAGAACAGGAAATTGGCAAGTGAGCATCAAGTCAGTGGCATACACATCATTTACATATTGTCTAGGGTTGTCAATGATGGTTTGTCCCAAGCAGGCTCATGGGATGGAGTCCTGATACCCAGTGGACCAAGTATTGACATGTTGGATCTGCACAAAGTGAGGCACAAAAGATAATTAGCTAATAGTGCACACTCCCAAGAGAGGTGATGTAGTTCTCACAAGATTCAGATACTTAGTGATAGTTGTTTGGTCACGCACACCATGTCCAGGAATTTTCTTTTCTGTTTCCCTACAATGTTATGATATAGCCAAGGAGACCATACTATAAATACCAACACCATGCTACATAGATCAGTTTATAGTTAAACTAAATAAATCTCTCTTTCTTCAAAAGGTGTCCCTCTCCAAACAAAGATCCCAAAACAGCAAAGTCCTATGTCAGAAATCATAGGGCTGTAAAGTCTAGAAAACTTATTATCCAGACCTTCACTGTCTCTAAAGATCTGTTGCCTTAGGGGGAAAAAAAGAAAGGCAATAAATAGCTGACAGTCAGAGCACAAATTCCTTCTGCATAAATATAGGATTTGCTTCCCTACAGGGTTGTGATTCTGAAAGGTAATGAGGTGAACTGATAAAGAAAACAAAATAGCTAATCCTTCGAAGATGATGAGGAAGAAATAGTTCTTCATGTTTTGGATTCTTATCACTGAAAGCCACTGTTCTGAGTGTTATCTCTTCTGCAGACTTAGCAAAATCATTTTGAAGCCATTCTTGAGCAACCACATTGAGTTATACTAAGAGGGAAAACACTGTACTATAAAAAACTAGGTCTATTAAGATCAAGTCTGGGTTCTGCCATCAATAGCTGTGTGACCCTGGCAAAGTACTTCCTCTGACTTCAGTTTACTAACATGCAAGACAGATCTAAGTAATATCTATACTATGGTATCCCATATATGCCATAGAAAGATTAAATACTAAAAGCACTGGTAACCCCTGGAAACTGACTGTTGTGCACACCAGTGCTCACCAACCTGCATTATTTGAAACGAAAAAATAATGTCATTCAACTTCCTACATGGAAACTAAAGCACTCAAACTGGAATTTCGTAATTAACACGGGATCATTTCAGGACTAAGGCCTTTGAAACCTCTTTCTGGTCGCTAAACATCACCGATATTGGTCAAACAAACAAACAAAACAAACCTCAGTCTCATACCCCCACTCAACTAATTTACTGCAGGGTTTTATTACAGAGTTGTCTTCACTGTTTTCAATGCTTCCTCACTGCAGACTTAGGCGAAACCAGGCCTTTCTACAGAACTCTGTGAAAAGTGTGTGTTCAGAATCAGTTAGCAATCAGCATGCAGTGTATGAAGGTATGAGAACTCCTGGGACCACAGCATACAACCTACTATTTCAGCCTCGAGCACCACCCACATGACGGGTGTAAGTGTAGGTACCTAGGTCAATCAGAGACTACCTGTCTAGTTAGTACATACAAGAATGCACGGAGAAAAAAAAATCTGAAATATCCAGACATTATTCTATTGTCTATCACATTGGAATGCAGTCCAGACTTTTTATGTGCATAGTCTTCTACTGTGTAAAATGCTATTATCTGGGAAATGTAAATATGCATTTTTCCAACTGCTCTCCTACCCTCACCCAAGAGGAGCCCCAAATCCCAGGACCATGCTCACCTTAGCTTCAGACTCAGGCTCACCTCCTGCTCTAGAGAAGCTTTAAGCCTCTGTACTGCCTGCGCAGCCACTCCAGCCCTCCAGCCCTCCAGCCACGTCGGCCACGCCGGCCACGCCGGCCACGCCGGCCACGCCCTCCTCGTCTCCTTAGCTCCACTCCCAGAGCACTCTCCTGGCCACGGTCGCCATGCCAGGCCCCATTACGGTCCCTCTTCTGTCTCCTCTCAGCACTGTGGACTCACAGGCCTGCTTTCCTCTGGGGGCTGTAGACCCCTTGCTGTAGCGTACCACTGAGGGCCAAGACCTGCCAGGGTGAGCTGCAGGGCTTGGCAAGATTCCTGGACAACCAGGAAGTTCGCTTAGATAAGAATCTTTCCCACTATGACGTTGAGGAGCGGCACATGTTACCGAATCTATAAATTCTAGTCCGGTTGTATTCCATAGCCAAAGAGTGCAGAAGGGGAGCTCCTGCTCTGAGGGACCAAAGCTGTGGTTCGGATTTTCACCAGGGTCAGGTTATGTTGGGATGTGGTATGAAGACCGCCCACAGAGTTCTACGAAGAAGAGAGGGTTTTTTCTAACTTTTAAAAAGATGACATAACACTTTTATTATTTGAGAATTTATTCATATACAATGAGTTTATTCTATGCGATGTACATTGATCTACCGCCATCTCTCAACTCTCACATTCATGTCCCTTTTTAAAACCCATTAGGTACAATTGGTTCTGCCTATATGCTCCCAGACGTTGTACCATCCACTGAGATGTGGTTGACCTACCTTATTTGTTTGTTGAGAATATTCCCAAGCAGTAAGTGAAAAAATGACGTTACAAAATTTACTTTCATTCACAAGAACTGTAGCCAAAAAAGAAAAAAAAAAGAAAAAAAAAAACTTTTATGGTACCAAAATTTTTATTTTTTATTTATTTATTTATTTATTTTTTGTTTTTTTGAGACAGGGTTTCTCTGTATAGTTTTGGTGCCTGTCTGGAACTCACTCTGTAGTCCAGGCTGGCCTCAAACTCACAGAGATCCACCTGCCTCAGCCTCCGGAGGGCTGGGATTAAAGGAGTGTGCCACGGAGGCCCAGCTTTGCTCTTACTATAAAAATAAAAAAAATTAAAAATAAATACTTAGAATAAAGTTGAGGATTACACTGGTTTGGAGGCAGCAGTGGTAGATTCCCACCATGACTTCATAAATCCCAGGCAGTTGACAAAGTTTCCAGTACCAGGTGTAACTCTTGTTGATCAGTCCAATGAGAGAGCTGTTGGTTACTGCCAAGGTGTGTGTGTGCCACTGCTATACCCTTAGGGCTATCATGTCATACTGGTTGTAGTGGTAGTTCATAAGCATCATAGCTGAGAAGGACTATTGGTTGCTTTTCTCCTTTGGAAGCTTGCATGGCACTTTTATTATCATGAAAGCCAACCCTGGGTCCTCTGGTTCCTGTGTCCAGAGTACAAATCCTTTGTATCTTCAGCATAGGGATTTACCTTCCATCTCTGGAGGGCAACATTCTATAATGTTTTCAGAGCCTATTGACCAACAACTCAAAAGAGGCCTTCTTTTTTTCTTCCATCTCCTCCCGATTCTCCTCCCTTCCCCTCTCCCTCCACCCTCCTTCCTCCTCCTCCTCCTTCTCCTTTTCCTTTTCTTCATTTTGAGAGAGGTTCTCTTTCATTGTGTATACATGGCTGGTTTGGAGCTTCCTGTATAGCTATGTAGGCCAAGCTGGCCTTGACCTCACAAAGATCTTCCTGCCTCTACCTCCCAAGTGCTAGAATTTAAGACATGCCCTACCCTCGCTTACAGACAACTGGCTATCTTTATACCCACAGATAAATGCAGTTTTCAGCCCTCATCAAGGAAACTTCTCCTTGCAAAAAAGACCATTACAGAAAAACTACAACCAAACAAAGTACAGAGTTGTGGAGCCCAGATTCAACTGATACATCTACAGCTCCTACACCTGAAGCTCAGAAATCATTTGGGAAGAGGAAGCAAAAAGATTGTAAGAGCCAGAGGAATAGGAAGCTGCATGTGAGATTTTGTCTCCTAAAAATATCAGAGAAGCTATTCCCATGAAGTCTCATAAACATGGCTGCAGAAACAAGACCTGAACAAGAACACATGACATGATAACATGGAAGGGAGGAAGCTCACCATGCCACAACCTACACAAAGAACTAAGTTACAAGGAAGGAACTAAGAAGTTCTGAGAGCAGAAGAAATAGTCTTTCCCAGGGAAAAATATACCAACTGGCTATCAAATACCAAGTGATCAGCCTGGAAATACATACAAGTAACATTATAAGGACTGAGAAGACTATTTTTTTTATAAATTTAGGTGTTGTGGGATATTTTTAAACTGTATGAAGGTATATTGCTGTGACTGGTGTAATAAAAAGTGGAACAGTCAATAGCTAGGCAGGAGGTATAGGTAGGACTTCCAAGGAGAGAGAGAGAGAGAGAGAGAGAGAGAGAGAGAGAGAGAGAGAAGAAGAAGAAGAAGAAGAAGAAGAAGAAGAAGAAGAAGAAGAAGAAGAGGAGGAGGAGGAGGAGGAGGAGGAGGAGGAGGAGGAGGAATCTAGTTGCATGAGAGAGATGTGAGGAGAACATGGAGGAAGCAGGATGGGCAATATATGACAGAATGTAGATTAATAGAAGTGGGTTAATTTAAGTTATAAGAGCGAGTTAAAAACAAGCCTAAGCTATAGACCAAGTTTTTATAATAATTGGCAGCTGGCTGGCAAGACTCATTATATTTAAGAAATATATATATATATACAGATAGATACATAGATAGATAGATAGACAGACAGATAGATAATAGATAGATGTAACAAAAATTAAAGAAAAAGAGGCCATGAATCTGAAAAAGAGCAAGGAGTATACAATGAAGGAACAGAAAAAGGAAAGGGAAGGGAAATGATGTGATTATATTAATCTCAATTTTTTTAATTATGAAAGAGTTTCTTTAAAAATAGTAAAAAGGTGCTCTAATTTTCTTGCATCAAAGCATTTTTCCCAATTTTCCAAACAGCCATTATTTATAACTTTTTATTTATTTATTTATTTACAAAAACATCATAGGAGATACCTTAGTTCATCATGCAAGTAAGGCTGTGGATTTGGTTTTTTGCTGTTGCCACCTTCTAGAAAATGAGGCTTAAACTATAATTAACATGAAGCTGTGGACACATTTATCCAATGTGGGTGAACGTATATTCAATTTCTGTTAATATATATAGGAGGACATGCATTGATTTCTTGATCCTTTTCTTCACTCTCACAATAAGCTGATATCATTCTAGCCCAATACATTAGTCATAAAATACTGTTTCTCCATACTGTTTGTTGCTCTGAGGCCTTTTTCCTTCTTTAGGCAGGACTTCTTTATATGCAGGCATAGCTTTCTTGCTTCCATGTTTCAGTATATAACTTACTGTTTACTTAAAGAGAAAACTATCAAGGAAGATTATCAATTATTTTATACATGATTATTCCTTGCACATAACTAGACTATAAGGTTGCTTTGTCATTTGTGCCAACAAATTTGAATTACCAAATTAAAACAATGTTATAATATCAAAGCTAGTTTAGAATTCTGTTATAGATTATTTTGTAGAGAACCATGAGAGTATAATAAGTATGTGAATATATTTACTTACTATCTATAGCCCTGACTTATGTTCAGTTGAGCAGTCTCAAAAGTCCTGAACATTAAAGAGAAAGAGACTTTGAGTACAACTTATAGGATATAATTTGATAACTCTTCAAGCTGTGATCATTCACACATTCCAAAATAATACATTACTGCTTGGTTGAAACTGCAAGCATATATAAATTAAACGGACATACTTTACTAGAGGATCATTTGTGCCAAGTACAAAGCTAAGTCATAAGTAATTCACACAGGATCTGGTTCTTGTCTCTGAATTAACCCAAACAAGTACAACTGTGATTTATTAAGATGCTATACAACTGTTATAAAGGCAATATAATTCTTCTCATGTCTTCAAATTATCTGTGAAGCACTTGCTTTTTGGTGTACCAAATAGATCTTTGTATTTGTCATTTCACTTGATCATGAATGTTTTTTCTATTTATTCCAATATTGCTCCAGCTCACTAGTACTGACTAATGCTTTGAACAAGTAATCCACTTACATAATTGTTATTTTCATTTTCTATCTGTAGAAAAATGTAGTGGGGTTCCATTTTTCCTACTGCATGCAGTTATGAATCTATATTTAAAAGCATTTTAGAGGAAATAAACCAAGAAATTTTCCTAACATATAGCCTCTTTGTTTTTTTGCTTTATTTTGTTTTGTTTTTGTTTTCTGAGACATAGTTTTTCTGTATAGTCCTGGATGTCCTAGAACTCACTCTTTAGACAAGCATGACTTGACTTCAGAGATTTGCCTTCCAAGAGCTGAGATTAAAAGCCTGAATCACCATAACTAGGCTGTATTCTCTCTTTATACCCTGAGAAATTTTGTTCTGAAATCATATTTTTTTTTACATCCATACCTTTTCACACTGTCCAGGAACTAGAAGTTCCTCAGAAAGACTATAGTAGAAAGACCATGAAACAAATATTCAGTCCAATCCCATTTTACTTCTAAAATTTAAAATCAAAAACACAAGATGAGTTTAGAAGATTATTCAAAAGTAATACTATTCTTAAGTAAAATGAAAAGAGATGGACAGGGAAATGTTCTTCCAGTAATATAGGACTCAAACATATACAAGTGCACATTCCATATGGCCAGGCATCATCATCACTTGGTCATGGGGAAGCACATGCAGCATAGTTGTATTTTTGGGGACACCCAAGGAATAGAAACCTGTCTTAGTTAGGGTTTCTATTGATGTGAAGAGACACCATGACCATGGCAACTCTTGTAAAGAAAAATATTAAATTGGGGCTGGCTTACAGTTCAGAGGGTTAGTCCATTATCATCATGGCAGCATGCAGGTAGACATGGTGCTGGAGGATCTAAAAGCTCTACATCTTGATTGACAGACAACAGTAAGTGAACTGTATTCCACACTGGGTGTAGCTTGAACATAGGAGACCTCAGAGCCTGTCCCCACAAGGACACACTTCTTCAAACAAGGCCATACCTACTTCAACAAACTCACACCGCCTAACACTGCCATTCCTATGGGGGCCATTTTCTGTCAAACTATCACATTCCACTCCATGGCTCCCATAGGCTTGTCATAACTCAAAAATACATTCAGTCTAACTTCAAAAGCCCCCATAGTCTATAACAGTTTCAAACTTACTTAAAAGTCTAAAGTTCAAAGTCTCTTCTGGGATTCAGGCAAACTCTTGACTGTAATCCTCTTGAAAATCAAAATGAAAACCAGATTACATACATCCAACATATAATGACATAGAATATACATCACCATTCTAAAATTGAAGAAAGGAAGCATGGTGAGAAAATACTGGACCAAAGTTAGACCAAAAACCAGTTGGACAAACTCCAAACTACATCTCAATGTCTGATGTCAAAGTGCTCTTCAGATCTCCAACTCTGTTCAGCTTTGTTGACTAAAGCACACTTTTTTCTCTTGGGCTGGTCACTTCCTGTTAGCAGCTTTCCTCTGCAGGTATCCCATGGTTCTGTCATCCCCAACATTTTGGGGGTCTAGGGCAACCCAGGCTTCAACTTCACAGCTTCACTCAATAGCCTCTCTGGGCCTTTATTCAAAGATACACATGCCTGGCCCCAGCAGCTTTCTTCAGTCACTGAGGAAGATTCCATAACCCCTTTCTATCCTTGACTCTAAATCCAGAAACGTGTTTAAAGCTGCCAAGTTCTACTGCTTCCTGCGGCTGAAACATGGCCCCTTGTTCAATTACATCTTCACCAGCTTTCTGGTGTTGATGGTTTCCTTCACCTCCTAGGCTTAGATATCCTGAAACTTGATCTGTAAGCCAGACTGGCTTCAAACTCAGAGATCTGCCAGCCTTTGCCTTCTAAGTACTGGGATTAATATGCACCAGCACGCCCTGACATAATCTGTTCTTTAATTCCTTTATACAAGTTGGAAGCAAAGATGGGTGGGATCTTGCCCTGAAGTCACCACTTCCTTTATTCCATTTCTTAATCTATTTCTCTCCTTGAACACACGTCTTAGCTAGCTCCATTTCACTCCCTGATGCTTCTTTTCTCCTCAAATTGTACATTTTTACTTGCTCAACTTGTTCTTTTTCATTATAAATCTTCATTAGAGTTAAAACTAATAACTCCATTGCAGAGTCTATACTAAGCTGCTTTGACATTTCCTCTGCCAGTGGAATTAATCCAAATCTCTTCACTTTAACCTCAGGCAGACTCTTTGGACAAGGGCAAAAAGCAGCCACATTCTTCACCAAAATATCACAAGAATGATCTATAGAAAGGTACTAAAATTCCTCTCCTCTGAAATCTCTTGAGCTAGACCCCCCTACTGTTCAAATAGCCCTCAGTACCACTGCCTTCCTTATCCCTATTAGTATGGCCCATCAAGCAGTATTCCACTGATTTCCTAACCTAAATATCTCAAAGTCCAAATTCCTCCAAACAAAAGCATGGCAAGGCCTATCACAACAATACCCCAGTCCCTGGTACCAACTTCTGTCTCAGGGTTTCTATTGCTGTGAAGAGACATCATGACCATGGCAACTCTTATTTAATTGGGGCTGGCTTACAGTTTCAGAAGTTTAGTCCATTTTCATCATGGAAGTATGATGATATAGTGTTAGAGAAGGAGCTGAAAGTCCTACATCTTTAAGTACAGTAAATAGGAAATGAACTATGTTCTACACTGGGTGTAACTTGAGCATAGGAGACTTCAGAGCCCACCCCCACAGGGACATACTTCCTTGAACAAGGCCACATCTACTCCAACAAAGCCACACGTTCTAATAATACCACTCCCTATAGGGACCATTTTCTTTCAAACCATCACAAAGCCCATGTTGGCACTAAAAGATGGCCAGAGGCCACTTGGGCTCAGACAAAGAGTGCCAGGATAGATCAAATGTTAGCATAAAATGAAGATAGGGCATCCAGACCAATATCTACACAGACCCAGCTTCCTCCTGTCACTGTCAGGGTGTCACAGAGAGGACGAGCTCCCACAACCTGCTTTTAGAGATAGAATCTGCTAAAATGCAATGGTCATTGTCCATGAGCAATGTAGTTGTTACAGGCATACACTACCCAGAAGTACAAAACCCTTCCAGAGCTCCCACAAGTGATCAAAGCTTATCTAATTGATGTTTACCTTTACAGGCCAGATTTTGGTAATGTTATATCTCAAAAAACTTATTAGTATAAATGTTTCTGTTCAAATTTGTCCTTGTTTTTTTTTTCTCTTTCTGCCACTAGTGTCACTGTTTAAACTCTAATTTACCTATGTTTACTGCCCATAAAACCACCAAGAAAGAAGTACTCTTTACAGTGTCTATCACTAGAACTCCAAGCTCTACAACAAGATGCCAAATACCTCCAATTCTGTAATATCAGATTAATTCTGCATATCTTCTGAAAGAAAAAAAATGACAACCTGTTCAACTATGTTTGACATTTTGTCAATTGGGTGTTGGTTGTAGTGGGTAGCCATTCCAGCTTTGACCTGGAAGTACCAACCCCTTTGAGGCTTTGGTAACTGTCACACCTACAAGGCAGAGCTGAGAGAGGACCCCTGAAGACCCAAGATCCAGATGGGTGAGCTCTCTTGGTTCCTGTATCATGGATGCTGGAGGTAGACTGAGCAGAGTTCTCCAGAGAACACCACTGGACTGCATCACACCTTTCCCAGACCCTGTAACCTATCCCTTTACTTGTAAGTTACCCCACAAAATAAACCTCCCTTTAAACTATGTGGAGTTGCCTTAATATTTAAACCAATATCTGGTGCCCCATGTTGGGTGCTATTTGTAGCTGGAGTTTTCTCCAGTCCTGCCTGGCCCATGGTCAGGACCAATCAATCTCTCTCACCCACCAGTCCTGCAATGCTCAGACCCAACCAAGTAAACACATGGAGACTTATATGACTTAAACTGTTTGGAATAATGGCTCAGGCTTCTAGCTAGCTGTTCCTATATCTTAAATTAACCCATTTCTATTAATCTATAAGTTGCCACATGGCTCGTGGCTTACCACCTGGTAGCATCTCTCTGACTCAGCCTTCCTGTTCCCAGAATTCTCTTTTCTGCTTGTCCCACCTATGCATCCTGCCTAGCTACTGGCCAATCAGCATTTTGTTTATACAGAGTAATACCCACAGTAATCTCCTGTATCTGAACAGCTATTTATTCCCAATTAAAAAAAAAGTTATTCAGGTCTATGAATTTCTGGATCTCTTTATCTATAAAGCTCAAGCCTTCACACAGATGAAAATACTGCTTTCCCAAAGCTCTTCATTTAAATTCCTTATGCCCTTTGTAAAACAAAAATAATGTGTATATAAAGGGATATAAATGGATATCATCTATGACTAATGAAGAGTCTGCTATAAGGGTAGTAAGGAGTACAATTTAAAGCCTGCTTTTAGATAAATAAAATTGTTTTTGAAGAATACTAAATAAACAAAAGGTATGGTGTCTGTCTTAGTCACTGGTCTATTGCTGTAAAGGATACTATGACTAAGGCAATTCTTATAAAAGAAATAATTTAATTGGGAGCTTGCTTACAGTTTGAGATACTTAGTCTGTTATCATCATGGCAGGCACCATGGCTTCAGGAAAGCATGGTGCTAGAGAAGTTACTGAGAGCTACATCCTGGTCCTCAGGCAGAGAGTAAGAGACCCTGGGTTTGGCATGGGCTTCTGAAAGCTGAAAGTCCACTCCCAGTGACACACCTCCTCCAAAAAGACCATACCTACACCAACAAGGCCACACCTCCTAATTCTTCCCAGACAGTTCATCTGGGGACTAAGTCATCCTTATTTGAATCACCACAGTATCCAAGGACAATCTTGTTGCTTAACACCAGGGATATGTTCTAGGAAATACATCTTTGGATAATTTCTTCTTTGTGTGCGCATGATGAAGTGTACTTACACAACCTAAGATGGCGATAATATCATGAGATAGGAGAATTGTATGGGTCTATCATTCTGTATATGGCCAATCCCTAGGAAGTGCATAACTACATTTCGGCCTTGAAGAAGTCAGAGTAATGTCTGGATTCAAAGAGACAGGTAGTCAACTAGCACCCAGTTTCACCTTTGTTAGAATTCTACCATTTTTTCTGAGTGCTTCTATTGCTACATTAGCTTTCAGGATATAAACTTTAGAAGCTCTGGCTCCCAATGACCAGAATCTTTTGTGTCAAGTCTAATCCTTAAAAGCAAATACTCTATCAACTGGCCTTCCTTTCCCACCTTGCTGGATATATACCAGCCCCCAACTCAGGCAGGTACCCCCTGCTCAACCACAGGCTATACCTGTCAGATGACTAGGAAGGCTGCCCACCAATCTTCTCTACTCTCTCTGTTTCCCCAGAACCAATAGTCAGGATCATGCCTTGCACAACAGACCATCTCTTCCTAGCCTCTGTTTCTGCAACCCTCCATGACCAGCAAGCATTCCCTGTGAACACACCAGTCACACAGTAAAATAGGCAACACAGAGCTAACACCTTCTCTGAAAATATAGAGAGGAAAAAGAAACCAAGGAATAAAACACCCACCCAACAAATACAAACCCAGAAATCAGACCTATAATCGCCCCAAACCCAGATACCTAGACACCAATATAAGAACTCAGTAACACCAAAAGCAACACGTGACACCGAGCCCAGGTATCCTATCACAGCAGGCCCTGGATATTCCAGAGAAGCTGAAGCACAAAAAATAGACTTTAAACCAACTAGATGAAGATGATAGAGGTCCTTAAAGAGGAAATTAATAAATCCCTTAAGAAATCCAAAAAAGCTGGGCGGTGGTGGTGCACACCTTTAATCCCAGAATTTGGGAAGCAGAGCCAGGTGGATCTTTGTGATTTCAAGGCCAGCCTGGGCTACAGAGTGAGTTCCAGCAAAGGCACAAAGCTACACAGAGAAACCCTGTCTCAAAACAACAAAAAACAAACTAACAATAAAAAAAAAAGAAATCCAGGAAAACACAAACAACTGGAAGAAATTAATAAATCCCTCAAATAAAGCAAAAAAAACAACAACAACAACAACAACAAAAGCACTTGAAGGAAATGAATAAAACTATTCAAGACAGGAAGGTAGAAATAGAAGCAATTAAGAAATCATATAATGAAGGAATTCTGGAAATGAAAATTTTAGTAATGCAAACAGGAACTACACAGACAAGTTTTACCAACACAATACACAGATGGAAGAACCTCGGGCATGAATGGTATGATTTAAAAGGTGGACACATCAGTCAAAGAAAATGTTAAAACTAAAAAATTCCTAACACAAACATCCAGGAAATCTGAGATACTATAGCTTTCTAATAGCAAATCTAAGAATAATAGGAATAGAGGAAGGAGAAGAATACCAGCTCAAAAGCCTAGGAAATGTTTTTAACAAAATCATAGAAGAATGTTTTTCTTTTTTTTATAGTTCTCTATGAATGACTTTTATTGGATGCACAGGTATATGTATATCAAACTATCATGTTATATACCTTAAATGTATACAGATATCACTATTATCAAAATGGTGGAAAATAAAATAAAAACTTTATCATATATGCTACTTCATTTTTACATACATGAATGGTTAGCTGCTTTATCAAAGTGTATAAAATTTATTTCATTAAATTATACAATATGAATTTTAGCCTTTAAATAATAATTACATTATGTCTTTATTGTCTGGTTATCTACATTTTATTGTCAAATATTTGAGAAACAAAATTTATGGAAAAAATAATTAATATAACTCACTAACCAGAATTTCACATAAATAAAATATTAGTGCTCTATGATATTTCTTATTAGAATTTTGAAAAGATTGTTTAAAACACTATAAAGGCTAACAAGCACAATAAATATGAATAGTGAAAAAGTTTATAATAAGGATTAAATTATGCTGTAAAATGATATTTTATTTCATTGTGTGTACAATGTATATGTTTAATTGTTATTATTTAACACAGCATTATAATCTTTTATTTCATTATACACTGACACCTAACAAAATAAAAATAAGCCACTAAATATGTAGAAAATTTATATTTGAATGATATAATTAAATATCAACTGTTAAAGTGTTCCAGGCTTTCAAGAAAGCACTTTTCATAATTATTTTACTGCTCATGAATTATTAGATAAGAATAAAATGTGAAGTAATTGTAGTTAATGTAAGTAGGTATTTAGTAGATGAGAACATTGTGGGCTCTCTGGGATACAACAGTGAACACATTCTCAAGGGAGATCCACTTGTGAGCAGAGTTAGAAGTTAGTGAGATATTGAAGGATGGCTTCTAGAAATCCCCCATGGTCTACAGGAGAGCAGAGCTACGGCCTGGACTTTTAGTTCCCAAGGGCTCAAGTTTTTTGAAGTCAAAACAAATACACCTGGAGAATCTGTAGCATAAGTGCAAGCTGTCAGAATTTTAAGCATCTTGTAATCATAATAGCAGTGTTGCCACATCCTGCTCTGTTCTCTGTAAATAGTACTTTCTGACCTGCTACTGGAAATTATAGAAGGCTGGAGTGTGTTTCTATATCTTGGAGAGTTTTTAATACTCTATTTTTGTTTCAAGTACTTCTATTCAGTCATCATAAAATAAAGAAAAATTAAAGGAAGCCTGATGAATATGAGTGTTACAAGTGTGCAGCAGAGCAGCCATACCTTTACACTCTATTATTCAGAGAAAAAAATCTGACTTCATAAAATACAGAGGCAACAATTTTTGAGATTTAACAGATAAAATCTAAAGAATATCACATCTTCTAGTGGAATGTTTAAATAGCTGAGAATTAACTAATTAGGTGGAGATGAATAGGACAGTTCTATATGTATTGCTATGTGTCCTTGTGGATGAACAGACCCATACAACAAGTGATTTTGTATAGAAAAATACCTGTCCATAGAGCTTTGTAAATAAACAGAAGTATGATCAAATGGAAGACATACTGTAGGGCAATTCAAGAAACAGAGCTGCTAAGACCTAAGGCAAGTAATGACTTTTGCAATTTGTGTTCTAGAGAAAAATTAAAAGCAAATAGTACATGTTTCTTTGATCTCAAAAGACAGTTTCCTTTGTACAATACCTGTATTTCTAACTCTGTAGATAGAATCAAGTGTTACATGTGTTAATTGAAAGATAAATCAATACCTAAAGTATATATTACCTATTTGTTAAATAAGATAATTACAAGTTCTATCTTAATCATACAACATATATATATATACATATATATGTAATGTTCTTTTGTTCTTAACGATTATTCTATAATATTGCTATCAAAACAAATTTAATTACTTAAACATGAATAATAATCTTAGATGAACATTTTTCTAACCTGAAGAAGGACGTGCCTATAAGGGTACAAGATGCATACAGAACACCAAATAGATTGCACCAGAAAAGAAAGTCCCCTCATTATATAATAATCAACAAACTAAATATACAGAAAAAAAAGGAAGAATATTAAAAGCTGAAATAGAGAAAAGACCAAGTAACATACAAAGGCAGACATATTAGAATTACACCTAACTTCTCAATGGTGACTAAAAGTCAGAAGGGCCTGGACAGATGTGCTGCAGAATCTAAGAGACCATAGATGCCAGGAAAACTTTCAATCACCATAAATGGAGAAAATAAAATATTTCACAATGAACTCAAATTTAATCAATTTCTGCTGTGGAAAATCCTTTTGTACACTGTGAAGATTTGTCATTGTGACTGGTTTAATAAACAAGCTGACTGACAAATAGCTGAACAAGATAAAGTTAGGCAGGAAATCCAAACGGAGAATAATTAGATGAAGAAGGTAGAGTGGAAGAATCATCAGCAAACATAGAGAAGCAAGGAGAGAATGCTGTACTAAGGAAATGTACCAAGCTATGTGGCTAAACATAGATATGAAGACCCCATGGGAATAGGAAGAAGCAAAGTACTAGAGAGGTCCCCAGAAATCCACAAAGATACCTCCAAAATAGATTACTGGTAATGGTCGAGAGAAAGCCCAACTGACCTACTCTGGTGATCAGATGGCCGAACACCCTAACTGTCATGGTAGAACTCTCATCCAGGGGCTGGAGAGAAGGCTCAGAGGTTAAGAGTACTCTTCCAGAGGTCCTGAGTTCAATTCCCAGCACCCACATGGTGGCTCACGACCATCTGTAATGACATCTGGCACCCTCTTCTGTATACATAATAAATGAATAAATCTTTAAGAACTCTCATCTTATCCCTTGTTCTCTCTTTCTGTTCTTGATCCAGCTGAAATCTCCTGCTCCCCTAAGCTTTCTTTCCCTCAAATCTTGCCCTTCATTACTCCCACTCATGTCCAGGTTGTTCATATAGATCTCATCCATTTCTCTGTCATTGGGTGATCCCTATGTCTTTCCTAGGGTCCCGTTTTCTAGGCAGCCTCCCTGGAGTTGTGTAGCAGTCTAGTCAACTTTGTTTTACATCTAGTATCCTACTATGAGTGAGTACATACCATGTTTGTCTTTCTGAGTCTGGGTTACCTCACTCAGGACGATTTTTTTCTAGATCCATCTATTTACCTGCAAAACTCATGATGTCATTATTTTTCTCTGCTGAGTAGTACTCCATTGTGTATATGTACCATATTTTCTTTATCCATTCTTCAGTTGAAGGGCATCTAGGTTGTTTCCAGGTTCTGGCTATTACAAACAATGCTGATATGAACATAGCTAAGCAAATGCCCTTGTGGTATGATTGAGCATTCCTGGGTATATGCCCAAGAGTGCTTGGGGGAGATGGTTTCCCAATTTTCTAAGCAAGTGCCATATTGATTTCCAAAGTGGCTGTACAAGCTTGTATTCCCACCAGCAGTGGAGGAGAGTTCCCCTTGCTCCACATCCTTTCCAGCATAAGCTGTCTTCTGTGTTTTTGATCTTAGCCAATCTGAAAGGTGTAAGGTGGTATCTCAGAGTCGTTTTGATTTGCATTACCTGGATAATTAAGGATGTTGAGCAATTCCTTAAATGTCTTTCAGCTATTTGAACTTCTTCTGTTGAGAATTCTCTGTTTAGTTCTATTCTTAATTGGACTGTTGGGCATTTTGATGTCTAATTTCTTGAGTTCTTTATATATTCTGGATATCAGCCCTCTGTCAGATGTGCGATTGGTGAAGACCTTTTCCCATTCTGTAGGCTTTGTATTGTTGACCATGTCCTTTGATCTACAAAAGCTTCTCAGTTTCAAGAGGTCCCATTGATTGTTTCTCTCAGTGTCTGTGCTACTGGTGTTATATTTAGAAAGTGATCTCCAGTGCCAATGCATTCAAGACTACAGACCATGATAAATAAAGACCACATGAGAACAGGAAGAAGCTAGAGAGGTCCCCAGAAATTCACAATGATACATCCACTGTAGACTACTGGCAATGGTCGAGAGAAAGCCTGATCTGACCTAGTCTGGTGATCTGATAGCCAAACACCCTAACTGTCGTGCTGGAACTCTCATCCAATAACTGATGGAAGTGGATGCAGAGATTCTCAGCCACGCCCCAGGTGGAGCTCCAGGAGTCCAATTGTCAAGAAAGAGGAGAGATTGTAAGAGAGTGAATTGTTGAGACCAAGGTTGGGAAAGCACAGGGACAAATAGCCAAACTAATGGAAACGGGAACCCATGGCTGATGTGTAAAATTAAAACACAAATATAATAAATAAAAAAGGAGAAAAAAAAGAACTCTCATCTTAAAAAAAAAAAAAAAAACCTCAACAACCTTCATCCAATGACTGATAGAAGCGGATGCAGAGATCCACAGCCAGACCCCAAGTCGGGAAGTCCAATAGGCGAGAAAGAGGAAGGACTGTACGAGGGAGAGATGTTGAGATCATGATTGGAAAAAGCACAGGGACAAATAGCCAAACTAGTGGAAACACTTGAACTATGAACCAATACCTGAAGAGCCCCAAACTGGATCAGGCCCTCTGGATAATTGAGACAGTTGATTAGCTTGAACTATTTGGGAGGCCCCCAGGCAGTGGGACCAGGACTTGTTGTTAGTGCATGAGCTGGCTGTTTGGAACCTGGGGCCTATGCAGGGACACTTTGCTCAGCCTGGGTGAAGGGAGGAGGGGACTGGACCTGCCTTGACTGAATCTACCAGGCTGAGCTGAATCTCCAGCAGAGTCCTTGCCCTGGAGGAGAAGGGAATGGGGATCAACTGGGGGAAGGGGCGAGGGGAGGGAAGACAGGTCAATCCATGGCTGATATGTAAAATTAAATTAAATTATTTTTAAAAAACCCTCTACCTCATCAAACTGAAAAATCTAAAAGAAGTGGATAATTTTCTTGATAACTACTACTTACTAAAGTTAAATCAAGAGCAAACATTTCCTCAGTTTCGATCCAACAGATCCAATCAACCACCATCCCTTCCCTTCCCACCACCTACCCCATTGCAATGTCCCAGCCCCCAACTCAGATGCACATCAAGTGCAGGCCACACAAGCCAGAGATCAGGTAGGTCTCCTGTCTGTGGAACTCTCCCACTCCCTCTGTTCAGTTCCCACAGACCCAGTCTACCACCATTACTTCTCTACCCAACCCATACCCTTATTGCCATGAGAAATGAATAATTTTCTCAATAGATACCACTTAGCAAAATTAAATCAAGATCAGATAAACAATTTTATAGATGTATAACCCCTAAGGAAACATAAGCAGTAATGAAAAGTTTCTCAACTGAAAAAGGCTCAAGGCCTTAGACAATTTTATTGCAGAATTTTACCAGGCATTCAAAGAAGAAGTAACACCAATACTCCTCAAATTATTCCATAAAATTGAAACAGAAGGAACATTGTCAAATTCTTTTTATGTGGCCACAGTCATCCTGATATGAAAACCACACAAAGATTCAACAAAGAACAAGAATTACAGAAAAATTTCCCTTTGGAACACAAATGTAAAAATACTCACTAAAATATTCACAAACCAAATCCAAGAACACATCAAAAAGATCATCCACCATGATGCAGTAGGTTTCATCCTAGAAGTGTAGTAATGGTTCCATATACCTAAACAGTTAAATACAGTCATGATATGAACGAATTTAAAGACAAATACAACATGATCATCTCATTAGGTGCAGAAAAATCCTTTGACAAACTCCAACACCCTATTCATGATAAAATTCCTGGAGAAATTAAGGGTGCAAGGGACAAGCCTCAATAGAATAAAAGCAGTTTATAAAACAAGCCCATAGCCATCATCACCTTCAATGGAGAGAGACTTAAAGCATTCCCACTAAAATTAGAAAAAAGACAAGGCTATCCACTCTCTCTTGAATGTAGAGCAAGGTGAACGCTCCTCCACTGAGGACTGAAGTACAAACTTATGCAGTCACTTTGGAAATGAATAAGGAGGCTCCTCAGAAAATTGGGAATTGATCTATGTCAAAACCCAGCAATACCAATCTTGGGCATATATCTAGAGGATACTCCATCCTACCACAAGGACACTCACTCAATTATGATCATAACAGCTTTATTCATATAAAAGAAAAACTGATAACAAACTAGGTGTTCCTCAATGGGCGAATGGATAAAGAGAATGTGGTATATTTACACAATGGAGTATTACTCAGCTGTTAAAAAATAACATTATGAAATTTGCAGACAAATAGATGGAACTAGAAAAAAAATCATCCTAAGTGAGGTAACTCTGACCAAAAAAGACAAATATGGTATGCATTCACTTATAAGTGGATATTAGGTGTTAAGTAAATGATAATCAAGCTATAATCCACAGACCCAGAAAGGTAGGTAAATAGGAAGACTTTAAGGAGAAAGTATGGATTTCCCTGGGAAGGAGAAGTAAAACAAGTTTTGTGGATAAACTGGGGGTGGGTAATAATGGGAACAGGTGGTGGGGGAGGAATGAAGTGAGAGAGTACCTGGAGGACTGCTGGAATTGGGGGGCACTTGGGGAGTGGTGTGGAAACTTCCTGAAAACTAGGACTCTAGTGAGGACTCCTAGTAATTGAGAGTATGGAATCTGTACTGGCCATTGTTTTGTAGCCAGGCAAGATTTCCAGTGGTGGGACTGGATTGTGTTTGATTGAGCTGTTGGCCAAAGGGGTCTCATGGAGATCCCTAAACAACCCAGGGTGGTGCTGAGACAAAAGGTTTCTCTCTGAAAATTGACAGCAGGGAGGGCCCTTTGCCAAGGACAACATCTACACATTTCATTGAGATGGTGCCTGCATGAAGCCTTCACCTCTATATTTTAATCTCTTTGACACAAGAATGTACTCTGCAGGCTACGGAAAAGAGAAACCTGGACACCAACCCAGCCACAAAATCTTCAACCTACAATCTGTCCTATCTACAAGATGTGCTAGGGCAATGATGGCACAGAACTTGTGGGAGTGGGCAACCAATGTCTGATTTAATTTAAGGACAATGCCACAAGAGGGATCCCATTCTCTACACTGCCTGGATCACCAGGAACCTGAGAAAGGATAGCCTAGAGACCTAGGGTAGAACCAAACATGACTGGGAAAAAAATCAATGAAATTATTTATAATGATATTTTACTATACTCATCAATCAGTGCCTTGTCCAGTCATCATCAAAGAGGCTTCCACAGGCAGCAGATTGGTGCAAGTGCAGAGATGCACAGCCAGATATTACATGGAGAAAGTCTAAATTGGAGGTCTCCATCAGGTCCCTCCTCCCTTGGAGATCAGGGGATCCAGCAGTAGCATAGCCCTCAAACACCCACCTGGACCAAGGTGGGAGCTCAGACCCTGGACATCCCTATGGACTTTGATGGCAGCATGAACCTCAGACATCAATATCAGCCCTGGATTCAGCAAAGCCACAGACCCAGACATGGTTCTGGCCACATCCTGGGCCTGTACAATACCATGGCTCCAGGTGGCAACAGATGTCACTCAGGTCTGTTTGGGCCCAGCAGTGACACAGCCCTCTGACACCAACATGGCTGCAGGTGATGGCCCAGATCCTGGGCCTTTGTGTAACATTTAATGGCAACATAAGCCACAGACATCAACATAGACTCAGGTTGCAGGAAGACCATGGACCCAGACATGGTCCTTGGCAGCAGCTCAGGCCAGGATGTCACTGTGGCCTAATTGGCATTGCAAATCACCCAGACTGGTATAGCCCCAATAGCAGCATGGCCCTTGAACACCAACATTTCCCCAGATGGTAGACCCTGGGCATCTACTTGGCTTTCAATGGTAACCTGAGCCATGGACAACAAAGACCTCAGCTATGGTAGGGCCATGGACCTAGACAGGAACTGCAGCTGCAGTTCTTACCATAAAAATTTTTAAAGCTGCTCAGGAATCATTCCGCCCCAAGTCACATCCTTCCACCTATCTGTCCTAATGCTTCTAGTTCTTAGTACCAGGTAATCTTGATTATTTTTGTTCATTCTCTCCTAGGTAAATTCTTATGTCTATACCATGATACTTTCCTTTTCAGGAATTTTCATTCTTAACATTCCCCCAAATATTACGGTTTGGATTTAGAAAAAAAAAAAAGAAAGAAATCAGATTCTCTATGGATTAGACGAGGACAAATGTTGATACTGTCAACTAAGTATAAAAGATGGGACAAAGAAATTTGATTCCAACTAACATGGCATAAAACTCAGTCACTTTTGTTCAGATGGAGTTCTGATTTAGATGATGCAAGACTGTTGCTTTGTCATTATTTCAATATTAAGAATAATTAAGATGGCAGTGGTGGTGTACATCTTTAATTACAGCAAAAGAAGACAGAGCCAGGCAGATCTCTGTGGGTTTGAGGACAGCCTCATGTATAAAGTCTATAGCCAAGTTCTAGGACAGCTAGGAAAACAGAGAGAGAAACCCTGTCTCAAAAAAAAAAAAAAAAACAAAAAACAAGATAGATAGAATAAATGAAAGAAAATATAATAAAGTGTCCTCAGTGCCTTTTATACAAGGCTCAATGCTCCATGTGGAATGACCATTGATCTTAGCATGTGGTGATTCTTATGGTAATGAAAACCTAGAAACATGCAATGAATGCCACTTCAAGAGCAGTAATTAACAATGGCTTGCCTGTTTTGAATCAGAGAAAACCAAATTACTTACTGCTGTGACAGAGAACAAAAGTTCAATAGTATTGTACCTGGAGTAATGATCAATGGGTTATGAAAGCTGAACATCTTTTAACAGTATGGTACTATTTGCTACTAGAAAGATAAATCATAATATAGAGATATGCACACCAGTAAATGCAGGAAAATTCCTAGAGTCAAACATGTATTTCTTTCATCTGAACTTTCAGAGCCTTTTAAAAGAAACTACCAATATACTAAATTATCTAGATTGTCAAGAGAGATTCCCCAAATCTTTTCATTTAAATTCTTCATGCTTTTTGTAAAACAAAAGTGTTGTCTATGTAAAGGGTCATAAATAGATATCATTGAGTAATGACAGAAAGCAGTAAGGAGTACAGTTTAAATCCTGGTTTCAGATAAATAAAATTGTTTTCAAAGGAACAATTATCAAGAAGAAATGAAACGTTGAACACTTCCAAGATGCTGTATAATCTACCTGTTACTATAAGTGAACACCAGAATCTCTTGTATAATCTTGATTATACAAGAATGAAAGAACAATACCCAAATAGGACATTTTCAAAAGTCAGAGAAAAGTAGTCTTTTAACTTTTTAAGTGAATTAAATAACTACCACCTAAAGTAGAAAGTCTAAAGCAAACTGTTGGTTCTATAAAACATGTTGTCTGGGAAAAAAACAGGGGCCTAAAATATTGTACTTCTCATGTTGTGTTGCATATGTTTTTTCAGTCTGGATGTTGTCAGCTATTTTTATATGGCTTTTATTTTAATACATTGACTTGAACAAAAAGAAATAACATCTACATGATTTCTTTCAACCAAGTCTTTGCATCCAAAAATTAAATTTGTTTTAATACAGAGTAAACTTTGTGATTTATTTTTTTAATTTTTGGATATAAGTAGTGAGTCTATTCAATACACTTCTCATTTTCACATTTAAATTATACAGTCAGATTCCATGGAACCCACCAGCCACACAGACCAGGAAATCAGGTGGTCAATCTTCGGCCTCCCTCTGTCCTTCCCATTCTAGTCCTTAAGTTGTGCTCCCAGCCTTATTGCAGGCCATCTGCTGCCTCTCCTTCTTCTCTGCCTCCACTCCTAGTGGATCACACAGATATTCTCCTACAGCCTTCTTCCACTCTTTGTCTCAGCCATCAACTCCCTCAGGTACTCTTTGGAAGCCCACTAGTCATGCCTGCCAGGGAAGCCAGGGGGCAATCTCCACTCTCCCTCTTCTCCTACAATTCTAACCCCCAAGTTTACCCCCAGCTTTGTAGAACACTATCTGTTGTGACCTCCACTTCACTTCTGCCTCTATTCTCATGGGTCTATGCAGATCTTAGTGATACAACCAGCTCCACTAGTTCCAGTAGACCATCTCAGCGCAGCCCCTCCCTTATAGCCTGTTCCCCATTCCTTAGTGTCAGCTCTCAATACCTAGAAATGCATTCTACCAGAGACCTCCAGTGGCCACATCTGGCAGGATCTTAGAAGCATTCCCTACCAGACAACCTACAGCCATCACACTCTCCTAAAAACCACAGAGGGCATCAGAAATGAATGAATGGAACACCAGCCCAGCAAAGACAAGACCAGATATCAGCACCTAAAATTACAACCATCTCAAGCCCAAATGTCTAGATGCCAGCAATAGCAGATTATATAATATGTCTTCACAGGAAAAGACACTTAGAACACTGTTAGCAAAGAATTAATAAATTTATTAATAATTTAATAAATTCATTAATAAACCTAATGAAACTGAAAAGCTTCTGTACAGCAAAAGACACCATCACTCAGATAAAGTGGCAGCCTATAGAATGAGAAAAGATTTTTACTGACAAGTGTTACCCACAGCAGTTGGTAGAATGGGCAAGTGACTGGTCTCCCAGCTGAACTGTCCCAACCTCCAGGCTCTAAGTCCCAGGCCAGATCCCATGCCCCTACTCCTCTCATCTCAGGCCCAGTAAGGCAGCTAGATCCTGTCCCAACCCTGGTGGAACTCTAGTGCTCTGATAAAGACCTCAGCAGCCTGTACCACCACTGCTGCTACCCACTGGACTCTATTCCCACAAGACCCAATCTACTGCCCAACCACACCTACCCCAGCATCCTTCATATTGACATCCCTCTCTGGCAACATCAGCAGACCCTATAGGCATAAGTGCCACCCATATCAATTGGAAGTACAGCAGCCCCTATAGGAACAAGCACCATCTACACCAGTTGGAAGAAGAGATGGGTAAACACTAGTGTAAGAATACATTCAACAACATAAAGGGCAATATGGTACCACCAGAACCCAGTGGTCCTACAACAGCAAGATCTCAACATCCCAATACAGATGAATAAGAAAGAAATTGCCTTAAAAACAACTTTGTAAAGATGATAGAGGCCCTCAAAGAGGAAATGAAGGAGTTAATATATATATATATATATATATATATATATATATATATAAAAGAGTGTTATAGCTGGGTCTTGAGTTAGATTGATTTCCAATTTTCTGAGAAAACTCCATATTGATTTCCAAAGTGGCTTCACCAGTTTGCACTTCTACCAGCAGTGGAGAAGTGTTCCTCTTACTCCTCATCCTCTCCAACATAAGCTGTCATCAATGCTTTTGATCTTAGCCATTCTCACAGGTGCAAGATGGTATCTCAGAGTGGTTTTGATTTGCATTTCCCTGATGACTAAGGCAGTTGAACAATTCTATTAGTGTCTCTTGGCCATTTGAGATTCTTCTGTTGAGAATTCTCTGTTTAGATTTGTATCCTACTTTAAAATTGGGTTATTTGATATTTTGATGTCTAGTTTTTTTAGTTCTTTATATATTTTGGATATCAGCCCTCTGTCAGATATGGGTTTAGTGAAGATCTTTTCTCATTCTGTAGGCTGCTGTTTTGTCTTATTGACAGTGTCCTTTGCCTTACAGAAGCTTTACAGTTTCATGAGATCCCATTTTATTAATTGTTGTTCTCAGTGTCTATGCTACTTGTGTTATATTTAGGAAGTAGTCTCCTGTGCCAATGTGTTCAAAGCTATTTCCCACTTTCTCTTCTATCAGATTCAGTGTAACTGAATTTAGGTTGAGGTCTTTGGTCCACTTGGAAATGTGTGTTGTGCAGGGTGATAGATATGGATCTATTTGCATTCTTCTACATGCCATTTTTCCTATGTTAATCCTACCTATCCATGAAACATGGAAGATCTTTCCATTTTCTGATTTCTTTTTCAATTTCTTAATTCAAAGACTTAAAGTTCTTGTCATACAAGTCTTTTGCTTGTTTGGTTAGAGTAACCCCAAGGTATTTTGTATTCTTCGTGGCTATTGTAAAGGGTGTTGTTTCTCTGATTTCTTTCTCAGCCCATTTATCATTTGTATATATAAGAGCTACTGATTTTTTTGAGTTAATCTTGTACCGCACCACATTACTGAAGATGTTTTTCAGCTGTAAGAGTTCCCTGGTGGAATTTTTGAGGTCACTTATATATACAATCTGCAAATAGTGAAAGTTTGACTTCTTTCTTTCTAATTTGTATTCACTTGATCTCCTTTTGTTGTCTTATTGCTCTATCTAGAACTTTGAGGAATAGATAAGAAGAAAGTGGACAACTGTGTCTTGTTCCTGAATTTAGTGGAATGTCTCTCTTTGAGTTTCTTTCATTTAATTTTATGTTGGCTTGCTGTGTATTGCTTTTTATGTTTAGGTATTTTACTTGACAGGCTTTTGTATGTTGAACCATCCCTGCATCTATGAGATGAAGCCTACTTGAATATGGTGGATGATTTTTTTTTGATATGGTCAGCTTGCTAGTATTTTATTGAGATTTTTTTTTTTTTTTTTGGAAAACTTTTAATGACTACTTCTATTTCCTTAGGGATTATAGGTCTATTTAAATAGTTTATCTGGTCTTGATTTAATTTTGGTATGTGGTACCTATCCAGAAAATTGTCTATTTCTTTTATATTTTCTAATTTTCTGGAATATAGGTTTTCCAAGTATGATTCTCTGGATTTTATGTCTCCCTTTTCATTTCTGATTTTGTTAATTTGGATATTCTCTCTCTGCCTGTTGGTTAGTTTGGATAAGGTTATATCTATCTTGTTGATTTTCTCAAAGAAACTTTTTGTTTCATTCATTCTTTGTATTGTTCTCTTTTTTTCTATGCTGTTGATTTCAGCCCTGAGTTTGATTATTTCCTGCCATCTGCTCCTCTTGTGTGAGTTTGCTTCTTTTTGTTCTAGAGCTTTCAGGTGTGTTGTTAAGTCACCAGTGTGAGATTTCTCCAAATTCTTTATGTAGGCATTTAGTGCTATGAACTTTCCTCTTAGCACTGCTTTCATAGTGTCCCATAAGTTTGAGTATTTTGTGCATTAATTTTCATTGAAATCTAGGAAGTCTTTAATTTCTGTATTTCTTCCTTGACCCAGTGATAATTCATTTGAGAGTTGTTCAGTTTCCATGAGTTTGTAGGCTTTCTGTAGTGTGTGTTGTTTAATTCTAGCTTTAAACCATGGTGATTTGATAAGATACAGGGGGTTATTCCATTTTTTTATACCTGCTGAGATTTGTTTTGTGACCAAGTATGTCGTCAATTTTAGAGAAGGTGTCATGAGTTGCTGAGAATATGGTATATTCTTTTATGTTTGGTCGAAATGTTCTGTAGATGTCTGTTAAGTCCCTTTCAGCCAGAACATCTTTTCATTCCTTTATTTCTCTGTTAAGTTTCTGTCTGGTAAAATGTAAAAGACCAGGTTCATTTGGGCAAAGCACTCCCAGGTGACCCTCCAGCCCCCAGAGATTAAGGTGGGGAAAGGAGGCAGGAGGAAAATCACATGGCAGATCTGAAGGAGGGGACTTAAATACCCTGTAGGTGTGAGCGTGATGATGTGTCCTCCACAGAACTGGTAGACCTGTCCATTGGTAAGAGTAGGATGTTGAAATCTCCCAATATTAATGCGTGGGGTTTTATATATGATTTAAGCTTTAACAATGTTTCTTTTACAAATGTAGGTACCCTTGTATTTGGGGCATTAATATTCAGAACTAATACTTCACCTTGATGGATTTTTCCTTTGATGAATAGGAAATATCCTTCTCTATTTACAAGAGGGTCTTCCGGCTTTTAGTGCCTCCATTGAGAAGTCAGATGTAATTCTGATAGGTCTGCCTTTATGTGTTACTTGGCCTTTTCCCTTTGCAGCTTTTAATATTCTTTCTTTATTCTGCATGTTTAGTGTTTTGATTATTATGTGATATAGGGATTTTTTTCTGGTGCAGTCTATTGGGTGTTCTGTAAACTTCTTGTACCTTTATAGGCATGTCCTTTTTTAGGTTGGGGAAGTTTTCTTCTATGATTTTGTTGAATATATTTTCTGTGTGTTTCAGCTGGAATTCTTTTTCTTCTATCCCTACTATTCTTAGGTTTGATCTTTTCATGGTGTCCCAAACTTCCTGGATGTTTTGTGTTAAGAATTTTTTGGATTTAACATTTTCTTTGACCGATGAATCTATTTTCTATATCATATCTTCAATGCCCAAGATTCTCTCTTCCATCTCTCGTATTCTGCTGGAGATGCTTCCATCTGTAGTTCCTGTTTGCTTACCCAGATTTTCCATTTCTAAATTCTCTCAGTTTGTGTTTTCTTTATTGCCTTTATTTCAATTTTCAAGTCTTGAATTGTTTCTTTTACCTGTTTGTTTTTTCTTGGCTTTCTTTAAGTTATTTATTGATTTCTTCCAAATTTTTGTTTGTCTTTTCCTCCATTTCTTTAAGAAATTTT